>NC_140182.1:59184786-59312286 GCF_963971535.1 Notolepis coatsorum
ACCGGGGAGTCCTGCATACTTGCAGATGCACTCACACATGCTCACACACACACCAGCGGATGTCTACACATACTGAACACATCGTAAAGCACCGGCGAAGGTTTAGGTGAGGTCAGCCATCCCATCACAGACCAAGTCCACATTCAAAAAGAATAATTAGGTTGTCTAGATTTAATTAGTGAGAAGGAACCTAGATTTGAGAGAAGATCATAGTTATATTGTGATCATTTTCTTATTTTTTTTTTTACAGTTAAGTGTGTTGGTGTGAATAGTGTGTTCTGTAGATTAGGGTTAGGCATGTAGTCATTATGGTTACGGTTAGGGCCAGGGGTTAGGAAATGAATACGGAATCTATGGAATGTCCCCACGATACATGAAAATGTGGATGTGTGTGAGTGCGTGTGTGTATGCGTGTGTGTGGGTGTGCACTCTTACCCGCGAGGGTGTTCCTCCTCCCGTCTGCCCCGACGATGACATCGAATTCCAGCTCGTTGACAGGGTGCGTCCTGGGATGCACCTCAGCCCTCCAGCCGATCTCTGTGGAAACAAAAAATACCACGTGGTAACACCGTCCCGTTACATCCCACCTAGTCTGACTCACAGGATACTGTATACACTGTGGCTATAAGCGAGGCATTGGTTGACTATTTCAGCCGAAATTCTCCTCCCCTTCTGCTATAGACCACTGCACTTCCGTGTTACATTGAGCTCTTGGTCATGGAGGAGAGCGGGGGGGGGGATTAATGAATGTGGATGAGCCTTGACATTAACACTTTGAGTGCCAACGACGAGATTTCTCGTTGAGTGCCAGAGATGAGAGATCTCGTTTTTGATAGTTTTTTTTTATTTATTAGCGATTTCCATTCATATTTCATCAATCTAGCCTCACGTTACCACTAGGGGTGGGACGATACATCGATCCAGATCGATATATTGATCTATTATCAATAATCAAATAGGATCGATGCAACGTAAAAAGATCGATTCATATTGCGATACTCTTATTTTGAAAATCCCCTCGTGAGCATATCCGCCTGACCGGAACAACAACATTAGCTCAGCGCAGCTCCGTGTGTAGACGTTAGATAGTATTGCTTCAGAGTCCGCCTATTTTGCCCGAAATAAGTGCCTGTTAAATGCATCCAACATGCTTAGTTTCCATCCTCGCCATTCCTTTATGCCCACGTCGCGTTAAATACCGAAATTAACGTTGCGTTAGCGTGAGCTAACTAAGCTAAGCAGCTAACCGTGAGAGGAGAGGAGAGAGGAGAGGGGACTTGGGAAGGAGCAGGGGTGGGGGCAGTCAACCTTTCTGTGGGGGACTGGGGGAGAGGCATTCTGTGTGTGTGTGTGTGTGCGTGTGCGTGTGTGTGTGTGTGACTGAGGATGGACAGATAATGTTGATATTTAAACATGAATACATAATAATATATGATCATCATGCAACATAAAACAATTGTAGGAAGTTTGGGAGAGGAAGGGGGTTTAGCTTGCGTGTTGTGAGTTCCAAAACATTTTACTTAAAGTTTAAAGCTCAATATATAAAAAGTGAACAGGAGGTCTATTTGTATTAAAAACAATAGATTGTTTTTCATTTAAATGTCTGGAAGAGCTCAAAAACAAAAACATCAATTGATATTTCCGTAGCCTTTTTTTAGTTGATCTAAATGTGACTGATTGTGTTAAATGGGCACATAATATCGCCTCATATCGATCGCAGGCACCTGAATCGAATCGTATCGTATCGTGGCAGACTTTGCGATATCGGCAAATATCGTATCGTTGTCCAAAGAATCGATATCGTATCGTATCGTGATGAAACTGGTGATTCCCACCCCTAGTTACCACTGGAACTCTCTCTGAGCTCCATTGGGAAAATACCGTCCCCTATCGTCTCTCCGGATGGTACTGCACCCCTTTGGATTGGATTGAATGAAACGCATGGAGAAAAAAAAATCCTGCTTCCACATTTTACTTGTCAGACAAGTAACCGGAGACGATCCAAGTAATCGCCCACCACCAGAACAGCGGAGAATGTGTGTTTCCAGTACCCAGCGTTGGATCAATAAACGCAATCGATATTTGGAATGGCGATCAGGAATTGGAATAATCTTTTTGGAGAACATCTGATCTGAGGTAAGGAATCTATTTTACCAGTCTTGGGATAATCAGAGTTTTTTTCACAGATATATCAACGTGGGCCGTATGTAGGGTGACCAGACATCACGCATTGCGCGTGATTGCACAGCATTTCTGTCACTTTTCACGCGTCATGCAAATTGAGACCATGTCCCGCATGATTCGTTGTCATCCGCGCTAACGCCCCCCCCCCCCCCCCAGCCAATGTGAAGAACCTCTATGCGTCGCGGTAACGTTACTAGTATCTGACCGCGAGTGACACCGCATCCTGGACATCCAGGCGACATGACAACTTCGCTGTTGCGCGCGGAGGATCCGTTCGAGCCTGGCGCAAGGAACCCAGGCAAGGGATACACGCGCGCTACGGATCAGATCAGTTACACACGCTGCTGTTACAGTATCTCCGCTGCTCAGCACGAGAGAATAGCGCTTGGTCCAAGTTTGAAAAGGGGAAAGCAATCCCAAAGGGTTTAGATTGAAAACTAATGATATCAATAAATAAGATGCGAGTAGCCGTTCATGTAACCGGTAACCCCCCCCCCGCACAAATCAGTGCAGGTGGAAGATAATTGTATTCTGTACTTTATTATTGTGCCATTACTGTTCCTGCTCTCATCACTGCAGTGCCAGTGTGAATCCCTGGACGTGTGAGTTGTTTTGGTGAGTTACTTTTGTTAGTCAAAAGTTAAAGTCAGCTTTATTGTCACCTCTCGTAATGTGCAAGACATACAGATAAATTAAATTGCATTTCCCCCTTCCCACGGTGTATATAAAGAACAAGATCTAATATAAACATAACGTAACATATAGTACACTATAAACATAAAGTAACATAGTACACTATAAAGTAACATATGGACAGTATACAGGACTATATACAATGTAGACAGTAGCTAAAAAAAAGTGAATGTATGAGTGAATGTAAATAGAGGTAAACAAGAACTTAGTGCAACACTTTTAGCAGCAGTAGTACATAGTAAGTATGAATAATAAATAATGGCAGTAAAATACAATAATACAATAATGGCAGTAAAGTGGCAGTGAGATGATGGATATGGCAGTAAACTAATACGATGTACACTAAATAAATAAACGAATTAATGGCAGTAAAGTAAAGTGGCAGTGTGTGTCTGTGTGTGTGACACACACACAGACACTTTACTTTGTGTGTCAGAGGGGGTTAGTCCAGAATCTGTGGGGGGCAGAGTAAGAGAGAGGGGGGAGAGCTGTGTGTGTGTGTGTGTGTGTGCGCGCGCGCGTGCGTGTGTGATAAGACTGCGGGTCCAGACCTATAATCATAAGTGATAGTAAGTCTAGGTGGTAATTTTATTTATTTTGAGTACTTAACACCCATTAGAGACAAAAGGGGAAAAAAAGAAAATATGAATAAGGGCAAAACATATTAGGCTTGTGGTCATTTTAATGAGGACAGTGGTGGATGAGCCTTGAAGGAGGCGACAGGGACAGTCCACCAAAAAAAGGGGAGGGGGCTGCACTGGGGGGGGGGGGGGGGGGTCCCACATTGTCCCTCACAAACATACCATTTGTCCCACATTTGGTTTATTGGGATCTGGTCACCCTAGCCGTATGTGTGTGTGTTGCGTGTGTGTTGATCAGGAAATGGATAATAGATTTTTCAGCCCGCTTCTATAGTGTGCATAAGTACACATATACTATCGATAATCTAGCATTTATTTGAAAACTATTCATAAATAGGCCGAAAAAATGACAAAAAAATTGTGTATTCTAGTATATTCCAGTAAAGGGCGTTTATCACAGAATCTTCTGAAATTTTCTGAAACTTTCAAGAAACGAGCGTTTTTCAAAATGGTATAAAACGGAAATTAACCGATTAAAAAACAATCCATTTCGACAATGTTGACTGCAAACAAGTCATTGATAAGCGACGGCCATATTAGACACATAGCCATAATTTAAGATATAGTTTATGCGTTAGCAAATATGAGAGCTCTGTCATTGAAGTGGGTGTTGGCACGCAACAGGGTTCCAAGGCACCGGACCCTTGGCACTCAAAGTGTTAAGTGGTTGCAGATACGGCTGTGGAGACATGATCCAATAGACTTTTATACGCCCGAGTCTCCTGAACACGAAGACAAAGCCCAAGTCGATCGGCACTTACTCGGCCGAGCTATAGTCACTTTTCCGCACCTACTCCCAAACTCTGCATGCGCAGATTGATGAACCTAGACTCCGTGGGCAATCTGCGCATGCAGAGTTCAGGAGTAGGTATGGAAAAGTGACTATAGCTCGGCCGAGAAAGTGCCGAGCGACTTGCGATTGGTCGCTCCGTGTTCAGGAGACTCAGGCGTATAAAAGTCTATTGGATCATGTCTCCAGCACCTCCACAGCCGTAGCTACAACCACTTAACAGATTGGGCGCCAAAGACGAGTTAACTCGTTTTTGGCCGCCATGCGCTGAGCGCCAAAGACGAGTAAACTCGTTTTTAGATCCTTTCTTCTTTTATTCGATTTTTTTATTCATTACAGGTTCACTTCATGGACCTCAGTGTTATCATAGGAAATCCTTCTGAGATTCAGAGAGTGCAATACCGGCCACATCCTGCTAGGTGGCAGTATCACCCACCCTTTGAAACCTTATTTCACACCGTGTGTTACATCTAATTTCCTCCGGGCGGAGAATTTTGGTCCAGGCAAGCCTAGCGGTTCACCTGATCACATTGGAACGCGTCCATGGCCCCTCGATGCATGTGTTGTGCCGGATTATGTCGGGGACCCAATGGACACCAATACTGGAAATCGCGATCAGACAATTGGAATATTCTTTTTGGGATAACCCCGATCAAAGGTAAGGACTATCTGACGTCAATTCCACCTTGATCCTACAATAATTTCATATCGATCCAGTCGATCAACGTATGTAGTATTCAAAACTAATGCTGTTGATGGCGATCAGAGCATCAAACCCCCCCCCCCACCTTTGATGCATTCATGATGAAACCTAATACCTATTATATACCTTTGAATTGGAAATAGTAGCGTGTCCAGGCGAGCAATACGAAGACTTTTAGCAAAATGCACATATTGCTCCATAGCGCCATTCTCAGGAATTAGCCAGGATCACTCTGAAACTATACAATATTCACCACGGTATAACACGCAAACCTATACATGAAAAAATGAATTATTTTTCACATGTTGACCGATGGATAGTTACTGTCAAATGAGCCATAGTATTGTCTCCATAGCTATAATCTAGAATCTAGATATAGCCCTCCAAACACCGCGACGCACAGTGAAAATCCCTATCTCTTACAGCGGTGGCGCAGTAGGTACAAGGATAGCTAAAGTGGCTGGCGCCCAAAGTGTTAATGTCAAGGCTCTCATCCACATTCATTAATTTTCTCCCCCCGCTCTCTCTCTGCCATGATTTCAGAATAGTGTTGCGGTGGTCTATCCGCGACACTATTTTGCAAGGGCACCATCGCTGCATCCTGGGCTCAGTGAGGAGGATGGAGGGGGACGGTGCGAGGAGGGGGCGGTGCGAGGAGGAGGGGGCGGTGCGAGGAGGAGGGGGCAGTGCGAGGAGGAGGGTGGGGGACGGTGCGAGGAGGAGGGGGACGGTGCGAGGAGGGGGCGGTGCGAGGAGGAGGGGGCGGTGCGAGGAGGAGGGGGGCGGTGCGAGGAGGAGGGGGCGGTGCGAGGAGGAGGGTGGGGGACGGTGCGAGGAGGAGGGGGGCGGTGCGAGGAGGAGGGGGCGGTGCGAGGAGGAGGGTGGGGGACGGTGCGAGGAGGAGGGAGGGGGACGGTGCGAGGAGGGTGGGGGACGGTGCGAGGAGGAGGGAGGGGGACGGTGCGAGGAGGAGGGAGGTGGACGGTGCGAGGAGGAGGAGGGAGGTGGACGGTGCGAGGAGGAGGGAGGTGGACGGTGCGAGGAGGAGGGGGACGGTGCGAGGAGGAGGGGGGAGGTGGACTCACTCTCACTCTCCTGGTCTCCCGGGGGCTCGATCAGACCCTTGAACTCAGCGTTGACGTGGATCTCGATGCCGAGGAGGAGGGCCACTTTGAGCAGCATCAGCTGGAGCTGCCGGATACCTGCAGGACAAACAGAGCCTTCATATTAGGAGTGGGAGATATGTCAATATTTATCAGTTATCTGTGTTTTTTGTCTGAATTAGTACTGAAAAAAAAATAGGATGTCAGGTTTCTCACAGATTGATTTCTGAAATAATTGTCTATGTCAATTGAATTCTTGCACTGAAAACCCATATAAGTCTGTTTTGACAGTTTCTGGACAGCCCATGTATTTCTGAATGGGATAAATGACCAGAAAGTACTCACCTCTACTGTCTGTAAATATGAGTGAACACAACACTCTAACTTACCGCCTATAGATAATAAAGTACTCAGCCTCTACTGTCTTTAACTATGAATGAACACAACACTCTAACATACCACCTGTATTAGATAATAAAGTTTGAAAACATTGTTTCTCTGGTTTTTCATCTGAGGTACTCAATTCTCTCACAAACAGATCTGGGTTTCCGGCAAACACGGTAATGGCAGCAGAGCTCGGGAGAGATGAGAAGAGCGGCTACATGAAATGTCACTCACTGATGTGATCGATAGCACCGGCACAGAATTTCCCGTAGAACTTCTTGGCCCCAAGGCCCCTGAGGTCATGGATGGTGAAGGGCCAAAGGTGGAGCACATTGTTTCGGGAGAAGGCATCTCTCTTCTCCAGCAGCACCACCTTGGCCCCCAGGAACCCCAGCTCGATGGCCGTGCGCAGCCCACATGGCCCCGCACCGATGATCAGACACTGGACAGGAGAGAGAGAGGTGGATGTGGTGGTTAAGAAACGAGGCTCAGGACTGGGAGGTACAGTATACCAAATATGAAGGTGTACCGTCATGGATCCGAATGGATTTTTACAATACCATCGTCCAAAACATATTAAGTTTAAATTGTTTCTTGCAGCAGTCTTATAAAAGTAAAAGAAAATAGATGATTCTGAATAAAATAGCAGTACGACAATTGTATTGCAAGAGAAAAGCATACAAGGATGTCTTAGTTATCACGTTGTAATTTGTACTGAAAAACTGCTTTTATTCAGACTTTTATTCTCACGTTATGTCTATTTTACTGCTGTAAAGCACTTTGGGCAGTTCTGATATGGGTGAGAAATATATGAACGTACATAACAGTATGGCTGTTCCTCTATTCCAAGATGTATACCGGCATATTTGACCAATCTTACATTGATTTATTGATATCATACAACTAGTGATGCACGATATATGGACGATATTTTTTTTTTTACATGTTTTGGCCTTAAATAGTTTCAAAAATAGTCATTTCTGAAAATAAGTTACAAAAAAAAATAAAAAAATAATGCATTTTGGAAAATAGCTCTTTATTTGATTATCATAAAAAAAGTGTTTTCTATACAGAGATATCGACATTGGTAAATATCGGTATCGGCCAGAATATATTAATATCGGTTATCGGTATCGGCCACAATTTTCACATCGGTGCATCACTACATACAACACAAACATACCTTAGAGTTGGCACATGCTCTGCCCTTCTTGTACTCCTTGTGACTGGCTCTCTTGTCTAACTTGGCCCAGAGCGCCTTGGCCTTCCAGTAGTTGAGCCTGGACTTGAGCTTGTGGTAGAACACCCTGTACTCGCAGGGCTTGAGCTCCAGGTGGTCACACAGCTCCTGGAAGGCCTTGAGCGTGCCCTTACAGGTGGACCCATGGACGAACCTATCGAATAGGACATGGGACGGGTTCACGGCCCCGCCGACGCTCCCGTCCCCCATGGTCCAGACTCACACGGGCCGTGAGGGCCCTTCACCCCCACACAGGGGTCCGTGGGTCCAGCCCCAGCCCTGGAACGCTCGGTCTCTCTGGTGGGGAGGAGGGGGGATCTAACTGCCAGCTTCAGGCATCCTGGTAGGAAAACAGAGGAAATTACAACAATAAGATGGACTGTTGAACATTAAATAACATCATGTGCTCCTGCCACAAGGGTAGCATCACCTCAAACATTATCACATGGCATCAAGGGAAGCAAACATGAAATACAAGCACACGTTGTAATCCAACATGGATATTGCAATTCCAAATGTCCACTTTGACATAATTGACATACGGTTTATTATTAAACCTTTTTTTATCCAGGTGAGTCGCATTGAGATTACAACTTAGATCTCTTTTTCCAGGGAGCCCTGGCCAAGATATCAGTAATACAGTGTTGCAAACATAAAAGTATATTAAAAGCACATAGCAAGACATGCAGTAGCAACTCACAGAATCATGTGCCTAAAAAGACAGACAAGAGGAAATGGAATCTAGCTAAGGAAGCATTATTATACAAATCCCAATTGAATCTGCCTCCAAACCAGCGTTTCCGTTAGCCGGTAATTACCGGTATTTGTCCGGCAAAATCTCCTGAAGTCCGACATATTTAATTTCTCCGGTCTTAATGTCCGGTGAAAATAATTCCCTGAGTCTAAGCACAATTTGATTATTTGAATTGTATTAAAATAGGCTAAAATTAAATAGCCTATGCGATGAACGAAACGATCATTACATTTGTTTCCTCGTTGCTTCTAATAATGACAACGACGTTGTCAGCGAGAGCTTTAAAAACGTAGGTCTCGGTTCGCTTCATCGGACCAAACGCGAACCAAATATAGGAAGTGATTATTATTACCACTGCTCGCAGCACTCACTGCAAAACAAGCACACTGCATCTAATCTCTCTATCTATCTATCTATCTATCTATCTATCTATCTATCTATCTATCTATCTATCTATCTCTCTCTCTCTCTCTATGTCTGTGCATCTTGGGAAGAAGGAAGAAAAAACGCGGCTTATTATTATTACCGAGGCGCGCGGCTTATTATATTATTAAAACGGCTACTTGTGGGCACTCATAAAAACACCGTGGTCTACAAGTTGTTTAGCGAGAGGATGGTGGTAGGTAATGTGCTTCAATAGAACAATGGATCAATGCCATGTCAAAACTCGGCTCCGCTGATCTGGGCTCCGCAGTACACACACAGACACACACACACGCGCGCGCGCACACACAGGATCGCAGCCACACACACATTTCCACTGTCCAATAGACAAGCGCCCTTTTCGACCGCGTGACATTGAGGTGGAGAGAGTAGTCACGCAAACCACGATAATGTTGCAGTCTCTCTGCTTTCTCAGTTCTTCGCTTGATATAATTAATACAAATGTCCAATATAACGGAATTCGTTAGCTCATAAAAATGTGATTATAACAGACTGCTGTTCAGTGTCGGACCGACTGCCACATACGCGGTCTATTTTATTTCAAGTCAGCAGCAGCACAGAGACGGAGTATCGAGGGACTTATTTTATTTGGAATATATTAATGACTGTATACGCAAAAGTAGCCTAGTTTTAAGTAATAATATTATAAATCTACATGCCTTGAGGATGACATGAGCCTGCCTATCAATTGTTTTAAAGCTCAATAAACTATGACCGGAATTAATCTCATTTGTCCGGTAGTTGAAATCTTGCAGGTCACGGAGACCGGCAACAATTTTTTCTAACGGAAACCCTGCTCCAAACCCTTCACTACATTTTCAATGTCTTGGAATCAGCTCAACTAGAAAATCTGTCTGCAAGTGGTTACAGGCTGCAGGGACAGAGAACATAAAGGCTTCTTTGGCAAGTTTAGTAAATGCATGACAGTAAGAGGGTGTCATTTGAGCACAAACCCTTGTTACTAGCTTTATGCGAGATATACTACCTACTGTACAAACCCTAGTTACTAGCTGTATGGGAGATATAGGGTTAGGCATCGTTTGGATTTGAACGATTCCGGTTGCGATTCTCCATTTCGATTCCTGTTCTAAACTATTCTCGATTCCGATTCTTTGAGGTGCAGGTCAAAACAGGTCACAGCTTATTTCGCATGAGATATATATATTTTTTTTTTATCTTAATTTTTTTTCATACTATTCACATTGTCAGTTGACTTGATACAGTTTGCTGTACTGTAACTTCCAGAACAGGAAGTTAGGAACCGGTTCCTATTAGAACCGGTTCTCAGTGCCCAACCCTATATATAAACCCTAGTTACTAGCTTTATGTGAGATATACTACCTACAAACTAGCTGTATGGGAGATATATAAACCCTAGTTACTAGCTTTATGGGAGATATATAAACCCTAGTTACTAGCTTTATGTGAGATATACAAACCCTAGTAGTTACTAGCTTTATGTGAGATATACCTACAAACCCTAGTTACTAGCTTTATGTGAGATATACCTACGCTACAAACCCTAGTTACTAGCTTTATGTGAGATATACCTACGCTACAAACCCTAGTTACTAGTTTTATGTGAGATATACCTACGCTACAAACCCTAGTTACTAGCTTTATGTGAGATATACAGTACCTACAAACCGTAGTTACTAGCTTTATGCGAGATTACCTACAAAACCTAGTTACTAGCTTTATGTGAGATATACCTATGCTACAAACCCTAGTTACTAGCTTTATGTAGTATGGGAGATAAACCTACAAACCCTAGTTACTAGCTTTATGTGTGATATACACAAAACCTAGTTACTAGCGTTATATTAGATATAGCCACAAAGGTAAGAGGGAAGCAGACCAAGAATGGACTTACAGTATAAATATGTGTCAATGAGTCAGTCTGCATGAGGCCAGTGAAGGCCACTGCACTCTGGCATAATATAGGGTGCAATGGTAGGTGAGTGAGAACTTTGCAGCCTGTGACAAACCTCAGAGCACTGTGGTACACAGTATCCAGCCAAAGCAAGCACAAGGCAGAGGTGTGCATGACAGTACAGTACAAGAGATCACCATAGTCAAGCAAGGGAAGGAACGGAGCCTCAACCAGTTCTTCCTGGCAACAAAGGAAAAGCAGGATTTGTTTTTAAAATAAAAACCTTCAGTTTCTTTACTACTTTTCAATGTGAAGTTTAAAAGTTAAATTACCATGGGCGGCTAAGTGGCGCAGTGGGCAAGGCGCTTGCCACTAATGCAGGAGATGCTGGGTTCGAGCCCAGCTCTCGGCATTGCTACCAGCTTGGCTGGTCGTTCATACTAATACAATTGGCAGTATTAGGGGGTGGGAAGCTGGTGGGTGGGGATCGGACGTTGTGGACAGCGACTCCTACAGGTCGGTTGGTGCGCCTGCGCAGCAGAATCAGGAAGCAACGAGGGCGGCGTGTCCCTCCCACGCAGACCATCGCCGCTGAGAGATCGCGCTGTTCAGGTGAAAAGATGCGACAGCTGCTTCCTTGTGTACCGGAGGGGACACGTGATGCAAGGCTTGGTCCACATTGCAGCCGGCTTGTGGGAGTCATGGCCTAACAGCGTTCGAGACAGGGGAGGGTAGAATTGGACAATATGAAATTGGGATGGGAGACAAAAAAATAGAAAACGGGAAAAAAAAGTAGATAAAAAAAAATAAAAAGTTAAATGATCAATTAAAATACCTCGATACTTTTACTGTGAGACTAATTCAAATCTGATTGCCCTGCAATGTTAGAAGGAGAGGGCAATGTCTTCCTGCCATTAGAAAACAACATAAATGTAGTTGTAGAATTCAACAGTTTCAGATCAAACAACAGTGACTACAATACCAAAAAGGACACTGGCAAATACTGAAGAGCAATGAAGTGCTCATTGAAACCTTCCAGCATAGCAGATATTTCAGATATGGATGTGGTGCAAGGAGACAGTTCATTGCCAATATCAGTGGCTGAAATAGATTTGATGGCTTTTCAGAATTTCCTGGGATAATTCAAATTGTCACTTGTTGCGGACAGAAATAATTCAGACTTGGCTCGTCTGGTAAATGTGAAGCGGTTGCACCGCGACACGTGGTGTAGTGGTTAACCAGAAAGTCCTGGGTTCGATTCCGGCTTGGGGACCAGGTTGCTGTGTTGCCAGTTACCCAGGTGGGGTTTGCATGTTCTCCCTGTGCTCGCAAGGGTTTCCCCTCCCGATAAGATAAACCCAATGGAAAAACATGCACAACAGATCGCTAATGCTGTTGCCTCCCTGACGAAGACAGACAGGAGCACTTGGATTGGTCCCCGGGCCCCACGCCGCAGGCCTGCAGCCCAGAAGGAATTATTGGATCAATGCAAGCTTGATAACATATAGCCCTACCTTGTCTATGATTAGGGCTGTACCGAATGCTTCGAAGCTTCGATCATAATGTTGACATTCGAATTCTAAATCAACATTTGAATTTTTTATTTATAAAAAAAAAAAAAAAATGTCGTCTATTCAATCTGTTTAAACCAGTTTTTTTTCCACAGTTGCAGTTAAAGATTAGGCTACACTAATATTATACTATAAGACGTCACCATCACTTTCATACCAACCGTGCCCTTATTGGATTATTTATGTTGACGAAACTGATGAGTTATATTCATTAAAGAAAGTGTATTTAATAAAAGAAAGACTAATTTAATCAGATTAATCACTTTATTCAAATTGAGGATTTAGTTTAAAAAAAATAAAAATGTAAATCCCTTTTTTTTATGAAGTACATTTTTTTTTGTACATTCTAAGCTTCGTTCGAATACTTCAATCGAAGCTTTGAATGTTAAAAAATGACATTCGGTACAGCCCTATTGACAGCTATGACCTTACCTGCTACACTTAGGGTACCTGTCTAGATAAACCCAACTTCCTTTATACTTACCGGTCATACTTAGCTATATAAAAAATTAAAAATAAATATTTCATGTAAAAAAAAGATTTTTTTACTTCCGTTTTCTTTTTCATACTAGCTCTTGCCCACCTGTGCCCCCTTGTTTAAAAGTTCCTAGAATCGCCAGATAACCTGATAACAAGATACACTTACGTGAAATAGGCGCTGCAGCCACACAGGATGGCCTTGTGGGCGTTAAACTCAGTGCTTGTTTGTTTCCTCTTCCATGTGGTGATTTTTAAATTGTATCTACAGTATATATTCAAGCTTACAGACAAGTAGCCGGAAACAACAAGTGATATCTACTGAGAGAATTGTTGAATAGATACACAAATGTTCTAGAATGTTTTATTATGACATCATACTGTGACATCATACTGTGACATCACAATGGAACATGTTGAATAGATACACAAATGTTCTAGAATGTTTGATTATCACATCATACTGTGACATCATACTGTGACATCACAATGGAACATGTTGAATAGATACACAAATGTTCTAGAATGTTTGATTATGAGCCCACATGTTTGACTTCATTTGGATAATATAAATAATATGTATGCTATAATATAATGTAATGTAATATTATATATTATAATATAATGTAATATAATAATAAAGTATATTATATTTAGCTCCAATTTGAATAATATAGAATAGATATGTCTAAAAACATGACATTCTTTAGAAGTCTTAAAATAAAATACATGTAATTTTTTTTATCCACTTTTTCTCCCCATTTTCTATTTATCTCCCATCCCAATTTCGTATATCCAATTCTTCCCTCCCCTGTCTTGAACGTTGCTAGACTATGCCTCCCACAGGTCGGTTGTCTGAGGACAGAAGCCTTGCATCACATGTCCCCTCCGGTACACGAGGAGGCAGCCTGTCGCATCTTATCACAGCAGAAGCTCGAACTCTCAGTGGCGAGGAGTAGCGCGTGGGAGGCTCACGCTGCCCCCGTCACGTCCTGCTTCCGTCGCACAGGCGTCACCAAACCGATCTGTAGGAGTCGCTGTCCACAACGTCAAATCCCCACCTACCAGCTTTCCCACCCTCTATTCTTGTGTTAGTATGAGCGACCGGCCAGCCGGTAGCAACGCCGAGAGCTGGGCTCGAACCCAGCGTCTCCTGCGTTAGAGGCGAGCACCTTGCCCACTGCGCCAATCAGCCATTTTTTTTACAAGTCGATTATTAATTTCAATATAGAATATTTGTTGACAGCCCTACAAGTACAATTAGTTACTGCACACTACATCACCCCTGAGTGGAACATGGAAAGCCAAACTTTCCCCCACTGTACCGAAAACCCGTACCGAACCTTGACTTCAAAACCGAGGTACGTACCGTACCGTGGTTTTTATGTACTGTTACACCCCTAGTGGGTGGTGGTGATGACATTCGAATTCTAAATCAACATTCGAATTTTGTATTTTTAATTAAAACAAATCTTTTTTTTTAATCTTTTTTTTTTGGTCTATTCAATCTGTTTAAACCAGGGGTCAGCAACCTTTACTATCAAAAGAGCCACTTTCCCCCCCTCCCACAAAATAAAATGCTCAGGGAGCCGCACAACACATTTACCCTTAAAATGAAGATAACAGTGTATAACGTTTTATATATCCCCAAGCATACCCCACATTTAGCATAAAATGCCTGACAATTGCATACCCAAAGTAATTTGCGATTTATTATACTTTATACTTATAGCACACAGTGTGTTGCATTAATGGAATTATAAAGCAACAAAAAGAAAAATTTTGACTTTTTTACTGTTATAACAAAGGAAAACCTCAAACTCTTATGAAGAGGAGACAAAACACTGGTCTGTAGACAGACTTTGAAATAAAACCCTGAACTATTCAGGTATATTTGAGTCCTTCCCTTATTTGTGGAACATTTATCAAATAAAAAGTAGTCCACTTTGAAAAAAGACTACCATGTGTAGACCTACTTTGAAATAAAACACAGAAAAGGAGAAAAAACACTGCATCTGTAGACCTACTTTGAAATAAAACCCTGAACTATGCAGCTCTATTTGAGTCCTTCTCTTATTTGTGGAAAATCTATCAAATAAAAAGTAAAATTTTCATTGTTCGCAAATTTCGCACCACATATCAGGCATACAGGTAAGCCTGCATCGTTAGTCGTGAAAGCAAATTAATCTGTCCACGCTGAATTAAACCCTCTATTTTCCTCAGACTTTCCTTTTTCTGGATTTATCCATGGTTAGCTTACTGGGGGGTCGGAAACTCAAGATTAGCCACTTGCAGACGGCAGGGAGAGGCGCGGGGTGTGACGTACTGTATATTTTAGTTGATGAAATATTTTTGTTGACTAAATATTTTAGTTGATGAAATATTTTTTTCATTTCAGTGTCAAAGTATGACATCGATCTCCAAAACAAGAGAAAAAAAGGAAGTAAAAAAAAAATAAAAAAATTATTTAGTTTTTTTTGGGCCAGGGAGCCGTAGCAGATTGGCTAAAGAGCCGCAGGTTGCCGACCCCTGGTTTAAACCAATGGGGGTTTTCTTCACAGTTGCAGTTAAAGATTAGGCTACACTAATATTATACTATAAGATGTCACCATCACTTTCATACCAACCGTGCCCTTATTGGATTATTTATGTTGACGAAACTGATGAGTTATATTCATTAACCCTTTCTTCGCCAAGAACGTGTTCCCACGTCATTCTCCGCCATGCGTAATCTGCCAATGACGCCGTAAGGTGTCTTTGAGATCAATATTTCAAAAATCTGTGATGGCAATCATATTTTACCCACGGAGACTTGGGATCTCCTGTTGATCTCCTCTCAACTCTCCAACGGTTCAAGAGCGCCATCTGGTGGCCGATCGGCGGATCGCCCAAACAGGAAGTGACGCGCCGGAAGTGGTGCTCATCCATATTCGGTCTGGGCACTCGCTATCGTTAGCGGGACTCTAGCTCGACACACTGGACAGCGATCAGTTGCCAATAACTCGATAAACAACATGATTTGGACGTATATACTATTATACAACCTGGAAATGGATCGCATATATCAACATCCCATAATCGCACACTTTCTGCTCCACGCTGACCACTCAACGGTCAGAGGAAGATGCGGTAAGTTTCAGCGTGTTTGCTTATTATGATCCATATAAACTGCTGTGATCTATGTATCGCCCATACTACATAAATGATTTAACGTCGGCCACGGACTTATAACCCCCCCCCCCCCCCCCCCCCCTCCGGTCACCAGCAGATGATGAGGCAAGACGTTTAGGACCTTGTGCAATTGAAAGTTTTATTATGACATCAATCGGTATCAAACTATATTTGATGATCTAATATTATTTAGGGCTATAAATCACATTCTGCAGAATGCTGCAGAAAACGATAAAAACATATTTATACTTACTCCTGAACGATATAACGACACTGCCCGCGTCCATGCAACTAAAAAGGGTTGTCCTAGCGGGCGTCACAGCAGCGAAGAAGCTAATAGCATTGAGATGGAAGGAGCCTGAGAAGCTCACAGTGATTAACTGGTCCCTAACACTGTTGGATGTGATTTATCTTGAGATATCCACGGCGCGGGTGATTGGGGTGGGGCAGGCCGGTATTGACCTGTGGTTTGCAACAGCTGAGAAGGTCAGGACCGCCGTGTGCGGCTGAGCGGGGTTGAGGTGCTTGTTCGGGGGAGTCCGACGGTCTCGTGGGAGGGGGAGGAGGAAATGTCTTGTCTGTCTTGTCTTTTGTCTTGTCCTTCTTAACTTTAACTGGGGGATTTTATTGGGGGGGAGCTATTTTGCTATTTTGCTATTTCTTCACTGTTTGGGCACTTTTGCACGGTTCCTGTAGGTTTTTGTTTTTCGAAAAGGCTCATTGTTTTGTATTTCTGGTCGGGTACTCAGGGGCAGCGTTTTTCTACCTCAGGATCTTAAGCCGTTTTGAGGCTGGGCTCCAAGTGGCCTGGTGACAATTGCCACATTGTTATGCAGCTGGAATCTCTGACATCACTGATATGCACGTTTTGAGATGACTCAGTTGGTGAGGGTGAGGGATGTGAGGGGAATTGGAAGAGTGCGCCAATATGAGTATTAGAGACATAAGTCTTATTGATATAGAGCCACACGGCCGGGAAACGGTACTGAATACTGGGAAAGGCCAATTGTAAGATAGTACCCCTTTAAAATTAAAATTTTGTACTCTGGTTTTATAAATTGTTATTTCCTTTATTATTATTATTGTTCTGTTATCTCCCTGTGAAGTTCTGTGTATTGTTATTATGGTTATTGTATTGTGTTGTTTTGTTTTCATGTTAAGTAAAAATTGATCAAAAATGAGGCCAATATTGCGGTCTGGTGGGCCGTGGTGGAAAATCTAAAAGAACACATATGACTCTGGAAATTGAGTACTGAATAAGGTATTATATTGATAGCTCACGTTGGGGTCCTGGGGCGAGAGGGGGGGGGGGGGGGGGGGGGGAGATAGAGCGAATATTCATGTATGTTGATGGTTATGGTGTTTTTGTATTTTTATTTTTGTTTTGTTTATTATTTTTCATTCAATATTGGTCCTATGTATATTTTCTGACCCCCTTCTGATCTGGGTCTGGTGATCGTGGGCTCTGGCTGGGGTGGGCCGCGGTTCGGGGTCTCTGCGGGTCGAGGCGCTAAAGAGGCGTGGTGCTTTGGCTCGCGGGGGGGCCGGGCTGTGGGTCCTCCGGGACTGTGGCTTGCGGTTGCTGGACCTGGAGGTGGAGGGGGCTCGGTAAGCACTTTTTATAGTAAGATTTTATTTTGTTATCCTTTTTCTTTGTGACAACTTGTATTGACTGGTTGTGTATCCGATATATAATAGGTCTAATTTATTGTCTAGTCATTGTTGTGTTAGTTTGTGTTCTTGGATGTCTGTTATGTAATATTGTCATTATTGTGCTGTGTTGTTTCTTGTTTGAAAATATGAAAATAAAAAGATTTGGTCAAAAAAAAAAAAACATTTATACTTTAGACCGTATTTTTGTATGAATATGTGAATGAAAAAGTAGAACGTTGCTACATCCTAAACCAGACCTGGGCATTGTACGGCCCGCGGGATGATTCTGACCGGCCCGCGAAAGATTACATGATAATAATAATAAAAAAAAAAAAAATTACTTTTTTCTTTTCATGTCAACGTTCACACGCACAATATACGCTTACCTATTTGACTTGATTCAACAACAAAGCAGTCGGGGCAAGCCGAAAACGGTCGAAAGTGTGGTTATTTGAAGTTTGGATTTCTTTTTTAACAACTGAGGTAGGTAGATTAAATTTTTAGAGACTAAAGTACAGAAAAAAGGTATCGATTCACAGCTACCGGTACCGTATCGGTTCAAATGTGTTTCAAAAAGGTTGAGGATGAAATGCAGCTGGTTTCCTCTCCCTTTACCTGCAGTGTTGATAGTGCACCCACTGATGTTCAGCTTGAACTCATTGACCTGCAGTCTGATTCACTACTGAAAGAGCACTTTAAGTCAGCATCACTGCTAGAGTTCTACTCTGCTCTCAAGGAGGAGAACTTTCCAAACATGAGGAGACATGCTCAGAAGATGTTGGTTCTCTTTGGATCCACCTATATGTGAACAGACATTCTCAGAATCTCAGTCATGACGTTTACCAAGTCCAGGTACAGATCCTCTCTCACTGATGAACATCTGGCAGCTGTGCTTCGCATCTCCACCTCAGACATGCAACCTGACTTTGATGGACTTGTTAAAGCTCAACAGAGACTGGATTTATCACACTGAATGAAAAAAAAAAATAGCTGAAGAACACTAAAATGTGGAAATATAACAAGTGAAATGGGACACTTTTCTTTACACAGTTCAGTGACATCCATGTCTTGTTTATTTTGGCTATAAGATGATGTGATGTCTTTAGAAAGCTAAGAAAATCCTTGTTTCAATAGTATATGAAACTCAAAATAATAACTATTCGTATAGCACTTTTTCATACATGCCCTTTGTTATTAATGTTTCACATTTTGTTTATCATTTTGGAAATAAATTCTATTTGAATAAATGATATTTTTTTTTTTTTTTTTTTTTATTATTGCAAAACAAAAATTATTAAAAGTCAGTACTCAACACACAATGCATAATGAAACTAACAATCAAGGTGGCTAAAATGACATGCAAGTACAGAAACAGAAAACAAAAAAAAGTCTATAATAATATTTTACCGTGTACAGTGTATATCCAACGAAATTACCAATTATACCAATGCCTTATACAGGATATACCCCTAATACCTATTTTCTAAAACCCTACACACATATGCTCTAGCTCGAACCCCCCGCTCCCGGACCCCTCCTTGGATAGTACCTCCATTATCCCTCACTCCTAACCAGACACTACCATTATAAGCTAGCTTTTATTCTCTCCACCACTTCTAACCACATTGACATTTTGGATTCGTTGAGACCCAGAATTCTTGCTGTAGATATTTCTTGATAAATCACATCGAGATATGTAAGAAACCAAACCTTCCGGCAAATTTTTTCCGGTTGAAACCAGCGTGATGCGATCAGATTTTTAGCTACTGTGATACCCGATAAAACCAATCTCTTTAGCTGTGGATTTACTGCAAACTCAAAAACATCATTCAATAGTAATACAGAGGGGTGTACTGGTATATTCCAAGATACGAGTTTTGATAATTGATGGGTCACATCTTTCCAGAATGCCTTAACTGGTGGGCAGTCCCAATACATGTGCATAAATGTCCCTTCGTCTCCATTTGTACATTGGGAGCATTTTGAGTCTTGTTTAAGACCCATTCTGTTCAGTCTTATAGGAGTCAAGTATGTCCTGTGAATATAGTTAAGATTGATTTGTTGATGGTCCGGGTTCCTTGATGTAAGACGGACATTTGCCCATGCTTCTTGCCAATCAAAGTCACTTTCCAGGTCTGGTATATCCCTCCTCCAGACAGAGTCTAGTTGGAGGGTTTCATACGAGGACGTTAGTAATTGATAATAAAAACCTGATACAAAACCTCTCGATGTCTCTCTTTCATAGAAGAATTTGTGGTATCTGTGGTGTTCAACTGGTATGTCTAATGGAACACCGTGAGACTTCAAACATAGCTGTAACTGTATGTAAAAAAGCCATGTGGACCCGGTGAGGTTAAACTTTGTGCATATTTCTCCATAACTACAAAAACCCTGGTTATTAAAAATATCCCCTAATGAGTGTATGCCTTGCTCTTCCCATATAAGGAATCTTATAGGACGTTTTTCAATTAAGAGTGCATTGTTATTGAATAAATTATGCCATTTTTGTGGGTTAGGATATTTTTTTTGTGTTTCACGTAGGGCTGGGCGATATAACGATAACGATAAATATCGCGATATATTTTAATAATCGATATCGAATATCGAAATAAATAAAAAATCGAAAAATCGTTTTTTTTTTTTTTTTACCTGCAACAGGGCAGTTTTAAAACCAGAGACAGTGGACAGACTTGTCTTTCTTGCCTGCAACTTAAAGTAATGGCTTTGCTTGTCCAAATGACAATACTGACCAAATTCAGATTTCTTTTTCTCTTGTCCATTTATTTTGTTTGCTTTCTAATTTAAAATACATTTTGAAACCGTCTGTACACAGTAGGCTATGTGTGCTAGCAGAACTAGACTCCAGTCACGAGTCACAGTGCACATGTGCGGTGGTTTGTCCACCAAAAAAGCGCCAAAAGATCGAAAATAAACTAGCAGAGCCAGAACTGTTCAACTCCTCTGGAGCCACAGCCAGCAGAGAAGCCGGTTTACTGTAGCTTTTAAACCAGCTGCAGCCTGAGAACTGGAGTGTGAGGGGATGTAACACTAAAGATGGCGGCAATGACAAAGAATTGCTGCAAAATAAACATACATCTGTTGTTAAAAAAAAAAAAAAAAAAAAATTATACTTATAACAATTCGATAATTATCGATATCGAGAAATAAAATAAAATTATCATATCGTTATCGCGATATGATTTTTTTCCATATCGCCCAGCCCTAGTTTCACGCCATATCCGGATTGCATGGGTAATTATGGGGCCAAATTTCCGCTCACAGTGCTTGATTGGTAGTTTAGTGTGTGCTATGTCCTTCAGTCTATGTGGGGCTACTATGTTTTCTTCCAATTCACTCCAGGATACCAATGCCTGGGGATCAAACCATATTGTCAATGGTCTTAATGTGTATGCCTTAAAATATTGGAAAAAATCTGGAACTGCCATGCCACCGTCTGCTTTGCCATTTACTGCTTTTTATATAGAAATAAAATGTATATTATGCATAATTGAGTTTGGAATTTTGGCCCGGCCCTCCAACATATTTTCAGTTGCTCATTCGGCCCCCCGGGAAAAATAATTGCCCACCCCTGTCCTAAACGATATATACTTGACATTGAATGGGCCATAGTAATGTCAATTTAGCAATACAATTTAAAAAGTTATAGCCCTGCAAAGAAGGGGAACATCTCCATAGACTTATAGTGGTGGCAGAGAGGGGATTAAGATCAGAATAATCCCTGGCAGATAAAGGGTTAAAGAAAGTGTATTTAATAAAAGAAAAATACTAATTTAATCAGATTAATCACTTTATTCAAATTGAGGATTTAGTTAAAAAAAATACTTTTCTTTTTCTTTTCTTGCCCGAATATTTAGACCCCGCCCGCACGCCGCAGCTCGGCCCAGACACCAAGCCACATCGTTTCGAATGGAGTGCAATAGCGGCCGCAATGCGTTAGGCGGCGGTATTGGACGTTTGCGATCTCAGACCCATTCCCAATGATAACATCAGGCTGGATGGATTAATTATGAAGGGAAATATTGAATATAAAAGAAATAACGATGAAAACCCGACTTTTCTCGTGTTTGGCACCCAATGTTCGGCGAGTTAACCCGACTTATGTTGGGTCTGGCGTCCAATGTGTTAATGCAACAAACTGTGTGCTATAAGTATAAAGTATAATAAATCGCAAATTACTTTGGGTATGTGTGAAGTGCCACTGACAACGAATGACACTTTTAATAATGACATCCTGTTCTTATGTTTATTATATATGATTATGAGGAATGTCTGTATATTCTTCCTCCCACTTGTGTAAAACTGTGAGAACTATGGACTGTGGACTCTGGAACAGTAACTTGTGCACACTACAATCTTCTCTCTTGTGTGATCCTGGAGAATGGAATAGGCCTATGATATGACGGATGTCTTTTTGTATTCTTATATAACCTGTATATTCTTTATACACTTTAAAACTATACTACAGTTAATGTTAATGTTATGTTACAGTCAGAATGGAAACAGAAACCTTTTTGATAATGCAGTCTCTGTTAGAAGGGGTAGGAATGTGCTCTCTCTATATGTGGCCTTGAAAGATTCCACTCCAGCTCAAGCTAAGAGCAGGGTGGCACATTTTAACCCTTGCCTGTCCTGCCTGCAGAGAGGGCCGGGATCCGTGGCAGAGGAAACTGGGTGCTTTCCCAGCATAGAGAGACAAAAGGAGGAGTTCATCCTTGCGGAATGCGTTAGGTGTTGTACGTTGATTGGCTAGTGAAATGACATCACTGTATTTAAACCAATAGCAGAGAGATCTTGAGTTCTTTATAAAGACCAACTCGCTCGATCTCAGACAGATTTTCAGATTTTGCTTGCAGACACCTTTCTTCTAGCGGCCGATACCGTTGTGCGGTGTAAGGAACGTAATCGGTCTATTTTTCAAAGTAGAGTCCCCATGACAAAGCTTTGTTTTTTTAGCTCATTTGCTCATTTGCTCAAACTGACAAAGAGAGTTTTTTTTGCTATGCTAGTGATTAAGATTTTTGATTTTTGACATGTTTAGAGGAGCTTTTGGTACTTTTGTGACTTGAAGCCTTTTTTTACTGCTGTAAGAGATTCTATGATAATTAGGGATGCACCGAAATTTCGGCACCGAAAGTTTTCGGCCGAAAATGGCAAAAATGGCCTTTCGGCTTTCGGCCGAAAGAGTTTTTTTACCGAAAATATATCACCGAAACAGAAACAACCTTGCGTGTTGTTGTGATGATGTCGCGCTGTCGGGAGTCGCGCTGCCCCTATGTAAACTCTGCGCGCAACGCGTCCAACAAATGCGTCCCCAACATGCTTCCATATCCTCATTCACTATTATGCCCGTCGCGGTAGGAGTGATCTAATATGCATATCATTCGCGTGTTGTTGTGATGATGTCGCGCTGTCGGGAGTCGCGCTGCCCCTATGTAAACTCTGCGCGCAACGCGTCCAACAAATGCGTCCCCAACATGCTTCCATATCCTCATTCACTATTATGCCCGTCGCGGTAGGAGTGATCTAATATGCATATCATTTGCGTGTTGTTGTGATGATGTCGCGGTCGGGAGTCGCGCTGCCCCTATGTAAACTCTGCGCGCAACGCGTCCAACAAATGCATCCCCAACATGCTTCCATATCCTCATTCACTATTATGCCCGTCGCGGTAGGAGTGATCTAATGTGATGATGTCGCGCTGCCCCTATGTAAACTCTGCGCGCAACACGTCCAACAAATGCGTCTTCAACATGCCTTTACATTCACCATATGCCCGTCGCGGTTAATCACTGAGTGATCTAATATGCATATTATTCAGAGCGAGAGGGGGGGGGGGATTGTGTTTCTCACATTGACGCACATTCAGCTGGGGACTAGAAAGGTGCGCTCAGTAGAGCACATATGTCCGCTGCGGCAGCCAGAGAAAAGATGGAATTAATGTACTGTATGCATTCAGAAGTGCTGAATAAATGTTTTATGGACCCATAATAGTGATTATTTATTATTTAAGTTAAGTTTTGCCATAATCATATATTTTTCCATAATCATAATGTTCCACAACATTGGTAAAAAAAACATCTATTCTATGAATCATTTTCGGCCTTGCGGCTTTCGGTTTTCGGCCAACTGTTTTCTATTTTCGGTATCGGTTTCGGCCAAGAATATCCCATTCGGTGCATCCCTAATGATAATTTTTGCATTCTTTTGTAACCCTTGTATTTTTAATTAAAACCTTTTGGAAACTACTTCGTGTCACTTCTTCTAAACATCCTGGTAAGCTTTAAATATCATGGTACACTTTTAAGAATCCATTCTGCATTATAACGGGAAGTCGGCAGGAACGCTGCTCCGACGACACATTATCTATGATGTAAAGATTTTGGCAGTAATGATTACAGATGTCTTTCTTCTCACTACAGAGACGTAAATAAGAAGTAGATAATCTAGTCGTATTCAAATGACATAGAATAATGACTCTAGACCGTAAGCATTTTAGAAGAAATTTAAAACAACAGCACACTCATTGAGGCTTCGTCGAGTAATTCTCCCCAGCTGCAGTGTGACGGATTAGGGAAGGGGAAATCATCTGATTAATGACACATCCTATTGACAGGGTCAGACTTGTCAGATAAAAACTTCCCAGTAATAAAACAAAGTAAAGATCTCGCAACTTTTATCACTTGATTTAGGTCAGTGCCGAAGGGGGTCGAGACGTGCATTCGCTATTTTTGCAGGTCAGTTGTAATTTGATAACAACAACACATTTTGAGACCCACTGGATTCTGAATGTCAAAGACATCGCAGGACGCTGCTTGATGTCAAGATGAGCGGACCAATGAGATATGGGGTTATCAAACTGACCTGATCTAGCGTGGCATAATACAGTATGCAAACGTCAGGCGTTTTATGCTAAATGTGGGGTATGCTTGGGGATAACTATATATAAAACGTTATACACTGTTATCTTAATTTTAAGGGTAAATTGGTTTTGTGGCTCCAGATGAATTTTATTTTGTGGGATCAAACAACACTTTTCCATTGCTGAGTCCTCCTGAACAAGAGCTCTAAGATAGAGCAGCTACACTGATCAGATACAAAACACAGATGAGGGTGGCTGGGTGGCGCAGCGGACTAAGCGCTCATCACCAACGCGAGAGACACTGGCATCGAATCCGGCTGTCAGCGTTGCCCCCGGCTTGGCCGGCCGTCATACTGGCTCAATTGGCAGCGGGAGGGAAGCCGGTGGGGAGGTACTCTGGTCGTCGTTGTAAACAGCGACTCATACAGGTCGGTCAGGGCGCCTGCACAGCGAGGGAGGGAGATGGTGAGGGTAGTGTGTAGGGATGGGCACCGAATTCGGTACCTTTAAAAGGTACTTACCGAAACACGTCGTCGGTACTACAGAGTATCGATTCACGTGATACCATAAAAAAAAATATATATATAATTTTTTTTTCCACTTTTTTTTCTTCATGTCAACGTTAAAAAAAAACACACACACAGATACAGAGTACAGATCAGATACAGAGCAGTGATCAGATACAGAGCAGTGATCAGATACAGAGCAGTGATCAGATAGAATTTTCGAATAGTCATGCCAGTCTCCACATTCGATTTCCATGTCAGAGTAGATTTTTTTTTATTATATACGTATATAATACACATTTTAAAAATATTAATTTTATAAAAAAAAAAAATTTTTAAACCATTCTTATTTAATTCATTTTTATATTTAGAGGCAGCCTAATTTTCATAGCCTAATTTATTTAAAAGATGCACATGCTACTGTTTGTTTGTTTATTAAAACCGGTTGATAGGCCAATGCAATGCTGTTATTATAGGCTAGTAGGCTACGATGGTGAATGGTGTCATTTTGATTTATTGACGGTCAGCTGAGCTGATCAACGTTCTGAAGGATTATCTGACCTTCAGATTCTGAAGTGCCTATTTATGTGCAATAAATACCCTTTGATTTTAATGATCCATTCTATTAAAAAGAATAACTGAATTGAACTGAAACAACATTTTAACTGAATTTAAACTGAAACAGAAAATAACAATATATTTTTCATATAATTATAATTTTTTTTTTAATTACATTTTCTTTTTACAGCACAGAAACAGAGCACCGATCAGATATGGTACATCACTTGTACCACTTACTGAGAAGTATAGACTTAGACCATTAGTTTGGAGTCATTGAACAACCATTGAGATAATAGGCTAATCAACCTTTCAACATTAAAGCGATATAACACGCCTTCTATGTGCCAGAAATGCGTAAAAAAATTTGCTTTGATTTCTGACATGTAGGTAAACGCATGGTTCTTCATATCGTTTTAACACTGGGGAAATCCAATACCAGTATTGTGTAATCTGTACGTCCCTATTCAATTCCAAACACAATCATAGAAAAAGAGTGTGGCATCAACGTTGGCCTTGCTACTGCAAGTACCAATAACTACACTTCTGTAATTCAAAGACAAGTCCATGTAGGCCTACTGTAAGGCCACCAAGTCATTACTGCCTCATATCTCAACTATGTAAGTGAGAGGTGACTTTTCACTCTTGTATTCACCTGCTTTAACATGTGGTAGACAGGCAGGCAGGCTTTGTGTATTTTGCCTCTTTCCCCTCAGGGAAGAAAGATCATACTCTGTAGCTCAGCTGTCAAACCTGGAATGTATCCACATGCTCTCGCTCTCTCGCTCTCTCCCCCTCTGTCTCTCCCTCCCTCTCTCCCTCTCTCTCTGACTGGATCTTAAACAGAATGCCCTCTCTCTCCCTCCTTCCCTCTCTGACTGGATCTTAAACAGAATGATCTCTCTCGCTCTCCCGCTCTCCCCCTCTCTCTCCCTCTCTCTGACTGGATCTTAAACAGAATGTTTTAACCTTTAAATGTCAGCCAACAAATGTCTCAACATTAACATGAAAAGGGGAGAAAACTGGATAACAAGAAACAATTATGTGGTAATCCCAACCAGTACCCGGTTCCATCCTCGGCTCTTTCCAACTTCCATGTCGACGTGTCGTTGAGCAGGACACTTAACCCCCTAACTGCTCCCGACGAGCTGGTTGCCTGCTCCCTTGCATGGCTGCCTTTGCGGTTGGGTGGGTGTGTGAGCAAATGGGTGAAAGCACTGTATATAAATGGTAAAAGGACTGCATGTATACAGCGCTTTTATCCAAATCGCTTTACAACATAATATGCCTCACATTCAAGATTCAACCATGCACTCACACAACAACAGAGGAGGCAACCAGGTGCCAACCTTGCTCAAAGACACTTCAACACAGTGCCGGGGGGAGCTGGAATCAAACCGGAAACCTTCCGATTACCGGGTGACCGCTCTACCTCCTGAGCCACTGTCACCCCTGCTATATAAATTCACTCCATTTATTAACAGTTAACAAACACTGGAGAATTCTGCCAGATAAACACTGATGACTGTATAAAACCTTGTTTGACCCAAAACACGTCCTGTTACAGGGGTCATGTTACAGGGGTCATGTTACAGGGGTCAAACACTTTGCAATCTGACCTCAAGAGAAAAACCATAACGGTTACAATATATTAATCAGATGTCAGTCTAGACTGTTAAGCATCTGATGAAAATCCACGCTACAGGCTTCTAATCTTCACAACATTGCGTTTGAAGGTTAAATCAGTATGAAATGGTTTTCCCCAACACTGCCAATTTAGCTAATGATTAAGTGGTCTGGCGTCCCACACAAGCGAGGTGACATCACTCTCCAGGGGACACATTACAGAATAATGTAGCACTTATTCTGCTAATTATATGTTGCACAATATGACCTCACATTCTGTAACGACGAGAGCCCTACATAAACTCCTAAAGTGGAGATATTATAACTAGGGGTGCACCGATGTATCGGTCGGGTATCGGTATCGGCCGATAAGTGCCTTGTTGACCGCAATCGGCCTATAAGCTCGAATGTGCCGATGGCAGTAGCCGATAAATAAAGGCAAAAAAAAGTTCAGTCGCGTCGCGACCTGCACAACGCCGCCCCCAGCCCACACAAGCTACTGCATCAAAGTTACTACGTATGACTAACAAATGCATTCGTTTTGTGGCATTAACGTTATATAGTTAGTGTTACACGTTCAATAACATCAGCATATTATTTACCCGAACGTAGCAAGCATTACGAGTTACTAGCTCAGTTCCTTCCGTTGCTCATAGAGCCCTGAGTTTTACCCATTCTGCAATCTGTTAATAAAGTTTTCAATCAGACACATGTATAGAAAGGCTTTGTTTTATTATAACATTTGTTGCAGTAAAATCATTATGCCTCGTTGTCATCCTGCGGAGCTAAAAGCTAAACGTCGGCCGCGCCGGGCTGTTGTTGTTGTTGTAGAAAACCTCTCGTCAAAATCAATGGCGGACAAAAACGGAAGTAAAAAATGTATACGCACTTGCCGATTGGTGGTAACAGCAGAGGCGGGTGCAAGCGGTGTGTGACGTAATTGGCAGAATCGACTGTCAATCAAAATTTCATTGGTTGAGAGCTCTGGTTGAGACAATAGTATCCAGCTGCAGCCCGGTAGACCATACTGGGAGAACTAGTATCTAGCTGCAGCCCGGCAGACCATACTGGGAGAGAGATAGTGCTATTTCTTGATGTTTCCTTTTTTTAAGTAAGTAAAGAGGCCTATGTTCATATCGGTGAGCACAATTTGTAACACAAATATACAGTAGTTTCATTAAAAAAAAATATATATTACAAAAAAATATATATATTACAAAAAAATTTTTTAAAAAAATTTAAAAAAAAAATTGCCACAAATATCGGTATCGGCCGATTGTGTTAGTTGAACAATCGGTATCGGTGGCAAATTTTCATATCGGTGCATCCCTAATTATAACATGATGTTTTAGTGTTAAGCCGCCAGGTCCTGGAGCCACACCCTGGAGAGAAGGCGGGGTAGTGAGTGTGTTATATATCTACATTGATCTGTGTTTTGGGTCTAGAGATGGTCGAGAGTCCTGTGTCGAGCCTTTGACTGGTCAGGGCAAGGATCAGTATGACCAGTTCTCTGATCCACACAGCAGGGCTCCTGGTCCTTAGGTCAAGGAAGCACATAGATGTGCAAATTAGGGCTGCGACTAACAACTATTTTGATAATCAAATAATCTGTGGATTATTACTTTGATTAATCGATTAATCTGGTAAAAATAAAAATGCATAATTTTAATGCGAAACAACAAAACGTTATTCCTTGTCTTGTACAATGCTCTTACCAACAAAAACAAATTGACTGTTATAAAACAAAAAGCAAACGTAAATGTATGCTATACATCAAGAGTGCAATCACGGATAATAGCCAATTCTGATACGGTCACAGACATATTATCATGCATCCATAAACCTAAATGTTCCTAAGTGAAACCGTTCTGCTGTGTCACAGGCTGTAATGAGATTGCCCGTGTTGACACAGAAAATGTGCTAATGTTTCCTAAGGAAATCACACATGAACATTGACAACACAGGTCTGTGCCTCAGTAAAATGTGAGTGAGTGAGTGAGTGAGTAGAGAGACGCACATGTGCACAGTGCACACAGTGCCGCACACACACACCCCCACCCACCCTCATAACCTTGAGGTAAGAGGTATAAGACCAGCTCTGACCAGGGTCCGTATTTATCTTCTAAACTAACTAACTTATAAAAGTAGGAGTACTACTGACCTAGGATCAGACTGCTCAGGTCACATTACCATAATACACCTCGCTATGATACAGCTCTACTCCTTTGAGATGCATGATAAACACAGGCATCTCCTGGCCTCTCACGAACAGTCCAGGAAGCCCAGGCAGCCAGCTCATGGAAACCATGCCGGTCCCGGTCCCAGCAGCGGGACATGATGAAAGGCGGGCAGGTACGGAGGTCAGCGGGCCTCTCTTTCACTCCCTGCCAGCGCCTCACTGCTGTGAAAACAGCAGGCTCTGGTGTTTGGCTGGGCCTCAGACAGGCCTTGCTCTGGAAGTGCTGCGACAGCAGAGACTGAGGAGGTCCTGTTCCCTCGTCCACCACAAGTGCTTATGTAGCTTTACCACCCCTCCCTTCACCTCCACTGCTGCCCGCCGCACAGGGAAGGTTCATGCCCAAACTCTCACATCAAACACCTGAAATAATGTGCCGTGAACTCCCTCTCCCCCACCTGCAGCAGCTATGCTACTGTACGTCTGTGGACCGATGACTTGCCCTATAGTGCTTCAAAACAATTATACAATAGCTATGCATACGCAACTTATGCTGGGATCTTGGAAACTTCGGGTGTGATGGGTGAGAGTGTGGATGGAATGAATGCCACAGACCCTGGAGCTTGTGTCTGCTATCTATGTGGATTTGTTTTTTATTTATTCCTGTGAGCTACGGATTTATTTTGGAGTTTACTCTTGTGAGTTTGTGTCAATCACTGGACTCTCTGTGGGTTAATTGCCATGTGGCATGGCAGGTGTGTGGGCTTGATTGGCACCTGATTGGAGACAGGTGTGCAGTGTCTTTAAGTACGGCTTGGTTTCCTGTGCTCGAATGCTTGTTCATTACTCTTTTGTCCTCAGCAGTAGCAGTGTTTCTCGAGACCAGAGAACAGTTTCTAGGTTTTTCTCACTCTAGTGCTTTTGTTTTCCCTCGTCTCATTTCATCGCTCTGTGATACTAGTGGTTACCTCTGGGAAACTTTAGAATTCAAACTATTCAAACTCCTCACCCTGGAGTTTGGGTGAGAGTATGGATGAAACAGAGTTTGCTGACGTTGTCCAGTTACACAAGTAAGGCCAGTAAGGCCTATACAGAAACTCATGATTGAGCCTAAGTTTAGCGTGTTTAGCTGCGTTCACGTTTCAATGTACAGACTGGAGATTCAACTGGAGAAACCATGCAATTACCTGTGACTCCGAAAACGCTGTAGGCTACACATTTCTGTTTGTTCTTGCTAATTTATGCATGTCTATATTCATGCCAATTTAATGTCTTTAAATGTCTACATTACTGCTGTGACGCACTTTGGGCTGCAATTATTGTATAAAAGGTGCTATAGTTTCAAGTTTCTTTAATAGTTGTCATACAGAAGAAATAAAGACACACTATAGAAATAAAGTGTATTATTAAATTATTATTATTGTATCTTGGCTACCTAAAGAACAGAGTACATGGAGGTGTGGTGGAACCGGACTCATCAATTATGCCGTAGATGGATCTTCACAACCAATATAGGTTTAATAGTGAACACATACAAACAAGGTACAGTACATTTTAGATAATTTAAAGAGCTTGGCTGAGAGGAGTGTTTCCACTGGCCACCTGGGATAACACTAGGGATGCCCCGATCACGTTTTTTGCCACCGATACCGATCACCGATCGTCGTGAGCCATATCGGCCGATACCGATCGTTTTTGATTAAGATTTTTTTTTTAATTATTTTATATACATTTAATTTAATTTTTTTTTATAAAATATATATATTATATAATTAGACTTGTACTTGTATTATCTGCAAGACATCGCCACCACGCACCAAGTCAAAATGCTCGCTATCTGAAAACAGCTCCACTGTCTGTGTGTACTCTAGTAGCCTCCAGCTCCAGCAAGGATTCTCCTGCGCTACAGCTGGACCCTATTGGTATAACGTTACTGTGCTTTGGTCATATCACATTCAGCAAGCCCTCAGCTCGAATACGCATTGAATCAATGTTATAAGACATTGATATCAGGAGCTATCTGTAGCTACTGCTAGCCGGCTAGATGACGTTAAGACAACGCCTCAGTGAACTATTTAGTTCAATGGGACATTTCGTTTTGAACAGTGAACTAACGTCAGCTAACGCGAGCTAACGGAGGTATCAACATGGACTACTAGACTTGCTGGAGCATTTGTTGATATCAGGAGCTATCAGTAGCTAGCCGGCTAAATACCGTTAGACAATGCCTACTAAAAATGAATAGTTGACTGGGTAATTTTGTTTAAACAGTAACGATAGCTAGGTAGCTAACATTAGCTCATGGTCGAATGCACTATAGACTCGAGCAGAGGAGCCTCCTCTCAGTCCTCTGTGTTTACAAACTGTACACGGGTGCAGGCGGGGCTAGGGAGGAGGAGCAGCGGCAGTTTGCAGGTCCTGTGTGTCTGAGACAGACAGCGAGTAAGATCTCCGCTTGATCGGTTTCCGCGATCGGCGAATATGACTCATTATCGGAATTCACCGATCGCATATTTATACTGATTATCGGCCGATAACGATCGGTGGCCGATCGATCGGGGCATCCCTAGATAACAGTAACACTGAGGTGGGGGTTAGGGGGTGGTTTGGGTCAATGGCTCTCTAGGTGTGAGATTCAAGCTATTGTTAGGACAAACAAAGGGATTCCTCCACAGAATTATGAGAAAATAGGAAGAACGTCAATCCCTTAAGCGACACTGAATTCTTCTGCAAAGGAACAAGGCAGGGTTTATTACCTTCATCTGATAGTTTCCTACCCTACATGACGGCAGTGATCAGACAATGAGACACTCGTTCAACAGTGGCCGAAGTTCCGGCCTGTCGGCTCGTAAAAAGGAGAATGATTCCTCTGCTGTGCTCTTTGGCCTGCAGGCGATTCTCGGCTTCGCAACAGAAGTGAGGAGAGAACGTTGATACAGCGATCTGAATCTAGTTTTATCAGGAAGACGTGGACAAAACAAACCATATATCGCTCCGCTCGGCCCGGGTACCTCAAACTGTCTTGTTCACAGGATAACACAAGCTTAACATTTTCAGTGCCAACGACGGGAAATCTCGTTAGTTCATGCCAACCGTTGAGTGCCAGCCGACGAGAGATCTCGTTTTTTTATTAGCGATTTCCATTCATTTTTCATCAATCTAGCCTCACGTTACCAGTGGGGATCTGTCTGAACTCGAACAGGGAAAATACCGCCCCCTATCGTCTCTCCGGATGGTACTGCACCCCTTTGGATTGGATTGAATAAAACGCATGGAGAGAAAAAAAGTAACCGGAGACGATCCAAGTAATCGCCATCAGAACAGCGGAGAATGTGTGTTTCCAGTAGAGATGTTCCGATACCATTTTTTCCTTTCCGATCCGATTCCGATACCTAAGCTTTGGGTATCGGCCGATACCGATACTTATCCGATACCAGTGCATACATAAAAAAAAAAAAAAACGATATTATATAAATTTTTTATAAATATAATTTTTTTTTTTTAACAAATACTGTTTTATATATACTGTTTTTTTGTAATAACTAGAAAGTAATGGTATTTATTCAACAACAGGTGATTGTATAGATTTGTATTAGTATCATTAATCAATGAGTATGGGGCTTCAGCACTGCAGATATACCCTACTCCAATGATCCACACGGACATTATACGTTGCTGCACTCGCTACCCACTGGCTCTGCAGATATACCCTACTCAGTCTGTCTACAAGGCTCCGTTTCAGTAGCAGTCGATCTGTTGTGATTTTTGCACAATAAATATTCAACATTCTCTTTTGAGACTCCGCCTCAGACTCTTATCATTTGGCACTAAAAGCTAAACATTGTCACCGATATGGCTGTCCGCAACATGTCATTAATTGTGTACGCGAGGTGGTCTCAATGACGACACCAACGTGAGCTAAGTTAGCATAGCATGAGCTGTCGGTATATGAAAAGACTGTAACGTTACTGGTGACATTGTGATTTAACGAATACTCCTTTGCCAACTTGCTGTACTTTGCTTGCAGGTCTGCAGCCATTATTGCTGGATTATATGAATAGCCCCAACTTTAGCCAAGGTAATGTTAAAGCTAGCTTTCGGTTAGCTGTTCAATGCTAATAACACCAGCCACCAAGCGAACCCATGAGCTCCCCGTCAACACCGCTCTGTCGGGACAATGACATTTAAGAAAGTATCTGCTGTTAAAATGACAAATGGCATTGACACTTTAATCGATTAAGCACACGTTTGTTTTATAATGCTTACTCAACAGACCACAGTGTTGTTGATAAATTACGTCATATGGTATCGGAGCGCAGCATTAGAGGGTACTCGCCGATACCGATACCAGCATTTTAGCCAGTATCGGCGGCTTTTCCGATACTGGTATCGGTATCGGAACAACTCTAGTTTCCAGTACCCAGCGTTGGATCAATAAACACGATCGATATTTGGAATGGCGATCAGGAATTGCAATAATCTTTTTGGAGAACATCTGATCTGAGGTAAGGAATTTATTTTATCAGTCTTGGGATAATCAGAGCTATTTTCACCTATATATCAGCGTGTGCCATATGTGTGTATGTGTGTGTCTGTGTGTGTGTGCGATCAGGAAATAAGATAATCGATTTTTCAGCCCGCTTCTATAGCGTGCATACGTACACATATACTATCGATAATCTAGTGTTTATTTGAAAACTATTCATAAATAGGCCGAAAAAGTGTTTAGTGTATTCCAGTAGGGCTGCAACTAATGACTATTTTGGTAGTCGACTAATCTGTCGATTATTTTTTCGATTAGTCGACTAATCGAAAAATTATATAATTTTTTTTTTAATAATAATTTTTATTTTTTTTGCACTACCTATCTTTGTGAAAGTGGCTTCTCAGCTCTGGTCCAGCTGAAGACAGAGCAGAGGAACAGATTGGACATTGAGCATGACCTCAGAGCAGGGTTCGAAATTAACAGGGGCTTGGGGCATAATGCTCTTGAAAATGGACAAAATGCCCTCCAAAATCAGTTAAGGGGGGCACTTAATGCCCCCGACAGTTTACTAATTATATATATTTATCCGGTAATGGAGCGTCTGTGTATCGTACGGTTCAGATGACGCGCAAATAAAAAAAAAAATTTTGGCGGAGCCGGTGTTCTGCACTGGCTGCAGGCAGCAGCAGCACTGCAGCCCAATAGGGTCCAGCTGCAGCCAGGTGCTAGTCAGTTTGTGTAAAAATGGCACGCACAATATAAATCAATCTTCATTACGACTTTAAAAACATAGCCATTAACATTACATAGGCATACACACATCTTGCCATAGCGTTAGCAGTTTGTACAAAACAACGCACGTTTTAACTATGGTAGCCCGACGCAGCCCGCAAGCTAATACTGTACAGTCAATGAAATGTCACCGTAGCTACTACTAGCTACTGTAGCAGAGGAGGAAATGGGAGTCTGAGAGGCGGGGTGTTTAAAGACAATGATAGGCGTTTATTCAACATCCAAGAAGGCTAACATACAACTGTGTTTTACTAACTCCAACCGGGACTATTACCGCTGTCCCACTGCATGTTGATGTTATGAACTCCTCCTAACGTTACCGGAGCTGAAGGTGCCACACGCTAAAATGTCCGTGGGGACCCGCGCCAACCCATAGATAGTTCCAACTCACCGAATTACGTAATCCACCACAGTTGCACTCAATATTTAAATAATGTTAGTCTAAATAAATGTAGACAGAAACATAATAATTTCAAGCAGAAAACGAATCTTTCCATTAAGAACTGACAATCAGGGAATTTAAACATGGTTGACATTGTTTTTGTGTGTTTATATTAAAGAAAGGAAAGTCTAGTGCTGGCTGAGCATATTGTTTGTTTGCACTAAGTTAATACTTTGACAAATGTAGCCTATATTTTTCAGTCAGTTCGGTCTTTGTGTGCCAAACATTATTTAAGGCTGTAAACACTGTAAACCTTTTATTTTATTTTTAATAAATGAGAAGCATGTTTAGATTTGAGTGTTAAATTTTTTTTTAATACAAATTTACGTATATCGAACTGAAAACCGTGACCCCAAAATCATGATACGAACCAAACCGTCCATTTTGTGAACCGTCCCACCCCTACCGTTTATCATAAAAATTCAGTGCCCCTGAAATACAAAAAAAAGCCCCCGAAAATCAATTAAGGGGGGCAAAAAAAGCCCTTGAAAAAAAAAGTTAATTTCTAACCCTGCCTCAGAGTTGCTTTGAGACTCTTGTCAGGACCAAACAACATCCCCAGTTATCCCATTAGTTCCCCCAAACTTACTGTCGGTCTGTTATGTTAAGCTAAGAAGTCTTCAGCTGGCTGGACCAGAGCTGAGAAGCCACTTTCACAAAGATAGGTAGTACAAAAAAAATAAAAATAAAAATAAAAAATATAATTATTTTTTATTTTTTATTTTTTAATGACTAATCGACGCAACAATTCCTCGTCGACGATTTTCGTTGCAGCCCTATATTCCAGTGTATTCCAGTAAAGGGCGTTTATCACAGAATCTTTATTTTTTTCTGGAACTTTCAAAAAACGAGTGTTTTTCAAAATGGTATAAAACGGAAATGAACCGATTAGAAAACAATCCGTTTTGACAATGGTTGACTGCAAACAAGTCATTGATAAGCGACGGCCATATTAGACACATAGCCATAATTTAAGATAAAGTTTATGCGTTCGCAAATATGAGAGCTCTGTCATTGAAGTGGGTGGTGGCACGCAACGGGGTTCCGGGGCACCGGAGGCGTGGCACTCAAAGTGTTAAAGACGGCCTTATCTCACGACGGGCTTGTTCTGTGTCACAGCGCAGGTTTATGAGGACGACAGCAACGCTCTTACCCGATGACCCGTTTTGTCTCCCGACAAGTCAGGTTTTGAGGAATCCGGACAAAAGACATCGGATTTCCCTTCGTCCACGCATTTTTTAAGCAGTATGGTTCGTTTTAAACTGACTCCAGCCCCCTTGGAACTTACTAGACAGATAAACGTTGACCATTTAAATTAAAGTGAAAATTGAAAACCCTCAATAAAAACAAACCCAGCAAAAAACAGGGTGCCTAGGTTTTTGGATGACAGCAGTGTTGTAGGCTGTTCCTTCATGGTGAAATTCAAAGGAGTTTGAGAAGGAAGCGGTCTTCTCTCTGGTGTCATCTCTATTCACAGACATAAATGAAGCCTCCTCAGGGAGCCCTTGTCCCGTCTCGATTTTGGGTAAATCCTCCTTGATCTCTCCTCTTAAAATGCAGGCAACTGGGATCTGGAGGACACATGGCGGGCAGAGGAGGGCAATTTAGCAGGCAGTAACTATCACCCCTATGAAACACCCCTGAGTAAACTTAGCAGTAAGCATTTAATACTCCAAAGGTCTTTGAAGCAGAGGGGGCCCGGTCACAAGAAGATGCTACTTTTTATGCTTTTTGGGGGATTTCGGTGATCAAATATTGAATATTGAACTATAATAATCAGTGCAGGAGCTCACTTATCCTTGAAAGACACTTATCACTGACTTAAAAGGCCCATACATCTCCATAAATGTTCAGGGGGGAGGGAATAAGTGCTTACCCTACAGCAGTGGTTCTCAAACTGTGGTACGCGTACCACTAGTGGTACTTGGTGGTACTGCTGGTGGTACTTGAAAACATTTACAAAAAAGCAGGTTAAAGGTTGCGGCGGCGCGATAGTTAGATAACCTAAGTGGGGAACAACCAGGAGATCACTGTGACAGAGAGTAATGCAGTCTAAACAGTCATACATCTTTAATTCAACTTCAGCCCTGATCATAACCATTTATTTTTAGATTTTTTTGTAATGTCAGATAAAAAAAGAAGTACTCCCACTTTTCTGAAAAGAGTTGGTGTTAAATCTGACATTACAAAAAATCCATCAAAATCTGTGTTGCTGCTAATCATTGACACATGCCTATAGCCTGTAATAATCCCCCCCAGAAAAATGTACTTTGCATTTGATATATTGAAAATATTTTACTTTTTTTGTGTTTTCTTTAACAATAATTTGTGATGCCATCACACAAACTGGCATTTAAAGGGTAAACATTCAAAAATGTATTGAATATGTGTTTTCTTTTCTTTTTTTACAATAATTTGTGATGCCCATCACAAACACTGGCATTTAAAGGGTAAAAATTCAAAAATTCCTGCACCAGAATGCAGGAAATTAAAGGGGAACTATTTTACTATTTCTTTCACTATTTGGGCACTTTTACACAATTCCTGTGAGTCTATGGAACACCTCTGTAATATATATATTTTTTTTATTCATTGTTTTGTATTTCTAATCAAGTCCTCAAAAACAGCATTTTTCTACCTCAAGATCTCGAGCTGTTTTGAGCCTGGGCTCCTAAACCACTGTGTGGCCTGCGCCGTCTGCTGAACATTAACATGCAGCAGTGACTATATGACATCACATATAGGCACATTTTCAAACGACTCAGTTCAGTGAGGGTGAATATTGTGAGAGGAGAATTGGAAGAATGCACCAATATGAGAATTTTGAGACATAGATCATATTAATATAAGTTCACATAGCTAGGAAACAATGCTAAACACTCAAAAAGGCCATTTATAAGATAGTTCCCCTTTAAGTTTTTGTAACAAAATAAGTGTGTGTGTGTGTGTGTGTGTGTGTGTGTGTGTGTGTGTGTGTGTGTGTGTGTGTGAGAGAATGACCTGCTTGCTGTGAGAGAGAGAGAGAGAGAGAGAGAGAGAGAGAGAGAGAGATAGAGATAGAGAGAGAATTAAGTACATTTGCTGAAATACAGTTGTTCTTAATTTTCTCACTTGCTATGTGAGAATGTTAGTTATTATGTTCTCAATGCCCCTTGCATTGTATGAGTTGTGTGGAAGCGTTTGCTAGTTCTAGTGCTATCCCTTTGTACATTGTGGCTGTGTCTGACAAAAGTTAACAATAAATAATGGTATTAGGAATACATTTGCCTCCTGCGTGAACTGTGCATAGCTGAATAGACTGTATTTTAACGCCGGTCATATGGTGGTACTTGGAGAGCCAGCTACGTTCTCAGGTGGTACTTGGTGTAAAAAGTAAAAAGAACCACTGCCCTACAGGCTACAGACCCCCAAGAAGTGCTGTATATTCTGTATTGTTTAATATAAATGCATTTTTTATTCCAATCCCGATTTGTATTAGAGATTCCCAAATCCCATCGGACTTGACTTCTTCGTGTCCCTCAATGAGTGTAATACCAGCATTCAACTGTATGCGCCACAGCGGTTTCTAATTCTATCATCATCATCATCACCACCCACGCTATGCATAAAATATATAGGTCCGCGGAGAGGCACGCTGAGGAGGCCGTGCAAGCTGCAATGGAATATGGGGCATCTCTCTCTCTTTACCTAATATTTTGATTATATCCTGACATTTTTCAGTTGGAAGGGCAGTCTATATGCGTAACGGTAAAAAACAAAATTAAGATTTATTATTATTTAATTTTTTTAATGGGCACTTTTTTATGAGGCTCAAACAGGCAGGTGCTCAAGCACCCCTTGGCTCTATGTGTGCACGTGGAAATAATGACCTTTTAGCTCTGCTTGTAGGCTATTTAGGACCCAGTTTCAGAGAGGAAGAACGGGGCCCTAAACAGTCCGAACAGTACACTGGACTCTTTCATAAAGCTTCAGCAAACAGCCATTGGTCAAATTGAGTAGGAGGAGAAAATTCCTAAGTAATACTGGTAGGTGACAAAAAAAAAATTTCAACAAAATCCTAAATTAATACACACACAACAATAACTTTTCAACCAATTAGTGCTAAGCGGATAATACAAAGGAGTGTGGGGGGAAAAACGGTTTTACATCAGATCAACCGTACAATCTCTCTCAATCTCAAGGCATCTGAACAAAGCTGCAGGATTTCACACTTTAAAGCAAACACACACGTACACAAGCAAGCGCTCTCAATCACCCCCTCCCCCAAAAGACACACAAAAATACTAACATCCCCAACAACACACATACAAAATGCCATGCAAGCAAGCATGCGTGCATCCACATGTCCAGCCATTGTCTTTTTGAGGTTGTAGCCGATTACATCACCCTCTGATCTAAGAATAGAGCGGCGGCAGATCAGGCCACTAGCCTACATGGCTGACAGTCCAGGAATTCAAATACATTCCTGGATTGTTTTTACCAGCAGTGGCAAGCGGATACGTAGTAGATTTATGCTTGGATCTGTCTGGCCACTCTGGGGGTCCAATGTTGTCTCTTAACCCCAGTATGAAAGCCAGAGACTGTTCAGAAATGTCTGTCGCTCAAGGGATATGATAGGGGTGGACGGTATAAACGGTATACGGTATAAATGGTATTAATTTGCTCTACGGTATGGATTTTGACTATACCGTGTAACCGGTAGAGAAGCTCTAAAATAGCAATGACGTCATGTAACCACAGCGCGACTATTTCAATCGCATTTGCCCCTAAAAATAGATAGAATTAGTCATAGATAGAGTTGTTCCGATACCGATACCAGTATCGGAAATGCCGCCGATACTGCCTAAAATGCTGGTATCGGTATCGGCGAGTACACGTAAATTCTAGCCTCCGATCCCATGATGTAATTTATCTCCTGCCGAGTCCTGCGGAGAGTGAGGATTATAAAATGAACATGTTTTAAAGTGTGATGCTGTGTCATTTTAACAGCAGATACACTTTCTTAAATTCCATTGTCCCCGACAGTGCGGTGTGACGGGGAGCTCGGACGAGAATCGGGATGTGTTTGGCTGGTGTTATGATAGCATTAGCTGGAAAGATAGCTAGTTGGAACAACATCCGCTTTAACGTTACATCAAATCAGATGATCGCCTGTCCTTTCTCCAGGACCTAACACTGTCCGTGACCGTCTATCAACAATAATGCACCCACGGTGAATTGTATTTAAGTTAAATAGCTACGGACTAGCGTTAGCTGACTATTACTAACGTTATCAAATGTCAATGCGGGAAGACGAGCTAGGTCAGTTAGCTTAGCTTGATAACGTTACCGTGTCTAAAGTTGGTGCTACTCATAATCCAGCAATAATGGCTGCAGACCTGCAAGCAAAGTACAGCAAGTGCCAAAGGATAAGAGTCTGAGGCGGAGTTTCAAAAGAGAATGTTGAATATTTATTTTGCATCAAAAATCACAACATGAACGTTCTATCTGCCTCTAGCTTACAGACTGAATAGGGTATATCTGCAGAGCCACTTAGTAGCGAGTGCAACACCGTTTAATGTCCGTGTGGATCATTGGAGTAGGGTATATCTGCAGTGCTGCAGCCCATACTCATTGATTAATGATACTAATACAAATCTATACAATCACCTGTTGTTGAATAAATACCATACGTTCTAGTTATTACTAAAAAACAGTATAACAGTATCTGAAAAAAAAAAAAAAAAGTATAATTTATATAATTTTTTTTTTTTTTTTTTATGCACTGGTATCGGATAAATATCGGTATCGGCCGATACCCAAAGCTTAGGTATCGGAATCGGATCGGAAAGGGAAAAATGGTATCGGAACATCTCTAGTCATAGATAATAGATATGTGCAAACTGGAAAAAGTTATTTAGGAGGCTTCGCGCAGTGGGCGTGTCACCACGCAATTGTCATTTCATAATAAACACATATCACCGCGGCGCACAGCAAGTTTCAATTTCAGTTCCTGGCATTTTTAACCAGTGGAGAAAGGTAAGAGATGTCCCTATCGTTTTTCTTATATGAATTATTCTATGTTAATAAAACATACCTGGTGATCAACTACAGTTTGCTGTAAACATTATGATATGCGTGTAGTGTTATGATAACGACGGCTGCAGCGGGAGCCGGGAGGACGGCAGTCCTCCACAGTGAATTTGCGAATAGCATGCAGCTGCAGAGCTTTATGACTTTATACGCAAAAGTAGCCTAGTTTTAAGTTAAAATATTATAAATCTACATGCCTTGAGGATGTCATTCTTTATATAGCCTGCCTATCAGGCAAAAAAAATTATTCTAACGGAAACACTGATACGATATATACCGTTACCGTCTATGCTTCAAATTATACCGTGATATACATTTTAGACCATACCGTCCACCCCTAGGATATGAGATCGCTGGAGGATTTCACTGCGTCATTCTTCTAAGTACAGGGATGGTTAGTCATAAGTAGAGTCCAGGCTAACGGTGTTGGTTCAACTGAATACTGACTAGGCAAAGTGTGTGTGTGTGTGTGTGTGTGTGTGTGTGTGTGTGTGTGTGTGTGTGTGTGTGTGTGTGTGTGTGTGTAGGTGTGTGTAGGTGTGTGTAGGTGTGTGTGTGTGTGTGTGTGTGTGTGTGTGTGTGTGTGTGTGTGTGTGTGTGTGTGTGTGCATGCGTGTTAGGGATTATTTTAAATGATTACTCACTAGGGATGGGTACCGAATTCGGTACTTTTGAGGTACCGAACCGAAACACGTCGGTACTACCGAGTATCGAATCAAGTGAGAAACCGAGAGAGAAAAAAAAAATAAATAAATAACTTTTTTTTTCCCATGTCAACGTTCACACGCACAATATATGCTTACCTAGGATTTGACTTGATTCAACAACAAAGCAGTCGGAGCAATGACAAGCCGAAAACTGTCGAAATTGTAGTTATTTGAAGTTTGGATTTTTTTTTTTACAACTGAGGTAGGTAAATTAAATTTCTTGAGACTAAAGTACAGAAAAAAGGTACCGTTGGGTACCGGTATCGATTCACAGGTTCAAATTCAATGTGAAAGGTACCCATCCCTATTACTCACTGACTTTGGAAACATCATGCATTTATTGACAATTTTTTTTAATTAAGATTACATTTAAATATAAGATTCTACTGAAAAACAAAATCATAACCTGACTCAAAGGCTTGACCAGACTTAAAAACATGACCCGTCTCAAAAACATGACCTAGGCTAAAAATCGATCTTGTTGTCATAATCGTTGGAAGTAGGGATGCCCCGATCACGTTTTTTGCCACCGATACCGATCACCGATCGTCGTGAGCCATATCGGCCGATACCGATCGTTTTTGATTAAAAAGAAATTAAAAATTATTTTATATAATTTTTCTTTTTTATAAAATATATATATTATATAATTAGACTTGTACTTGTATTATCTGCGAGACATCGCCACCACGCAACAAGCTCCACTGTCTGTGTGTACTCTAGTAGCCTCCAGCAATGCCCAGGATTCTCCGGAGCTGCAGCTAGACCCTATACTCAGTAGCCTGCAGCTACGGCCAGGATTCTCCGGAGGTGCAGCTGGACCCTATTGATCATATTCAACAACATGCCCTCAGCTCGAATACGCATCGAATGAGTGTTATAAAACATTGATATCAGGAGCTATCTGTGGCTACTGCTGGCCGGCTATATAACGTTGATACAGCGCCTCTGTGAACTATTTAGTTCAGTGGGACATTTCGTTTTGAACAGTGAGCTGGCGTCAGCTAACATGAGCTAGCTGAGGTATCATACACGTCTCTACTAGAGTTTGCTGGAGCGTTTGTTGATGTCAGGAGCTATCGGTAGCTGGCCGGCTAGATACCGTTCGGTTAGACAATGCCTCATCATGTATTGGACTGGAAGTGAATGGTTGACTGGGTCATTTTGTAACAGTTCCGGCTCCCGTCCCACTAGACTAGACTACTAGACCCGTGTTTACATGCGCGCGGGAGGGGCTGGAGGGAGGAGCAGACGCCGCACAGCTCCCGGTGTCTGAGACAGAACTCAGCGAGACGAGCGAGTGAGATCGGGTTTGACGATCGGCGAAAATAAAGCATTATCACCGATCACCGATCGCATATTTATACTGATTATCGGCCGATAACGATCGGTGGCCGATCGATCGGGGCATCCCTAGTTGGAAGCTAATCGTATAAAATGGGTGTAATTGCCCAGTCCATCTGAGAATCCCCCAATACTAAAATCCGACATGAAGAGCAACTTGTAACATGTAGACAATAAAAGCTACAGTACATGTGAATAAATTTTCTGCACTTAAGACTGTACATAAGACGCATGATACATAGATCATTCCAATGATGAAAAATGGATGACTATTGTTCCATTCCCCAAAGTAATGCTTTGAGAGTAAATTATAAAAGCAATGCGTCAGAACTCTGTACCGCCAAGAGCAACAGTTTAGGACTGAGTCATGCTGGAGCTTCTCCTGTGAGCCTTAAGTAGCGCTCTGCCCTCCACTGGGATGATTTCAAAGGACACCCCGCCCCGGAGATGAAAGTAATATCCTGTATGTAGGAAGTCTCTTTAATTTTATACATCAGGGGGCTTAGCAGAGAGGAGGGGAGGAGGAGGACAGGAGGCGTGTTGCTTAATGACAGCGGAAGAGTGCAAGGGCGCTTCCGCATTCTTCGCCGCGCATGCGCATGAGGTCCTCGCTTAGTTCAGACACCCCATTCAACACGGTGAATCCCAAACTCGAAACTCCGTTAAGCTCCAGAGAGAGAGGCTGAAAACCGCCAGTTCTTGCCCGACGGATGGGAGCCGAATCGGGATCCGAGTTTTCTGATGAATAGCCCCAAAACATGGAGGTCGCGATTCGCGAACGGCGCCGGCTTCGCTGACCAGAGCTCTCTCAGATTCAAAATTGCAGCCTGGAACATACATGTTTCGGAACCAATGTGTAACTAGACAGTTACAATATAACATTTATATTAATTAACCCAGTTAATGCCTTAAGAGAAAGAGTCTGGTGGTCAATTACTACAGAAATGTTGTGTCTTACTAATAATAACTAATTCCGCAGTCAATATAAGTCTCTGTGATACTTTCTGAATATGATTTGGGAATGGGCAGGGTTATATTAGAAGAAAGACAGTGTAAACAATATAATTAACTCTGAATATAATAATGACGAAAAATAAACAGGATACACAACACAACAAGGTGCACTACCCTGTTTATAAACTATAAAATAGCGGTGTGCAAGCTAATGATCCTAGCCAGCCTTGTTTACTACTAGAGTCCTACCTCTCTACCCAGAGGTGCACCGCGGGTCTCCTTCGCTGTCGGGCATCTCCTTCACTGATTGGTTTGTTAGTGCGTGTGCTCATATCCAGCTTGGAAAATCAAAACTTTGCGACCACGTTTCATGTTTATTTCGAGGAAATAATTTATAGCGATAGTTATCGTTATCGTTTTATCACCCAGCCCTAGCTCAATACACACAATTGTTAACACTTCCAGTGCCACGCCTCTTACTCCTCATTGGCGCCTCATGCCACCCATTAACCCCATGTAAACGGTCACCTCGTTTGTAGAGCTATAACCATATTCTATATTATAGCTATGGATACAGTGCTATAGTCATTTGTCACTGGGTTTCTTCGGGTCAAGATGCAAAAAAGAAAAAAAAATTCCATCCATCCCGTGTTATACCGTGGTGAATATAAGTATGGTTTTAGAGCGGTCTATCGTAATCCATGAAATTCTGAGTTATAGTTAGGGGTGCACCGATGTATCGGTCGGGTATCGGTATCGGCCGATAAGTGCCTTGTTGACTGCAATCGGCCTATCGGCCGATAAGCTCGAATGTGCCGATGGCAGTAGCCGATAAATATCCATCAATTTGTGTAGCGTCAAAAGGCAAAAAAAGTTCAGTCGCAACTTGCACAACGCCACCCCCGGCCCACACATAGGGATGGGTACCTTTCACATTTGAACCGATACCGGTACCCAACGGTACCTTTTTTCGGTAATTTAGTCTCAAGAAATTTTATTTAATTTAATTTAATTATCAGTCGTAAAAAAAAATCCAAACTTCAAATAACTACAATTTCGACAGTTTTCGGCTTGTCATTGCTCCGACTGCTTTGTTGTTGAATCAAGTCAAATCCTAGGTAAGCATATATTGTGCGTGTGAATGTTGACATGAAAATAAAAAAGTTAAAAAAAAATAAAAAGAAGAAATTTAAAAAGAATTCGGTACCCATCCCTACCCACACACACAAGCTACTGCATCAAAGATACTGCTTAACAAAGGCATTCATTTTGTGGCATTAACGTTATATAGTTAGTGGTACACGTTCAATAACATCAGCATATTATTTACCCGAACATAGCATGTAGCAAGCATTACTGTTCATACTAGCTCAGTTCCTACCGTTGCTCATAGAGCCCTGAGTTGTACCCAATCCATTCTGCAATCTGTTAATAAAGTTTTCAATCAGACAAATGTATAGAAAGGCTTTGTTTTATTATAACATTTGTTGCAGTAAAATCATTATGCCTCGTTTGGTCATCCTGTGGAGCGCTGGTCGGCGGGGAGCTAACGTATTAGCTACGGTAAGTTTGTTGTGCTTCTCGCAAGCAGATCAATGGCGGCATGCCCGGAAGTAGAAAATGAATAAACGCTTGCCGATTGGTGGTAAGAACAGCAGGAGGTGGGTGCTAGCGGTGTGACGTAATTGGCCGAATCGACTGTCAATCAAAATTGTTCTATTGCATTGGTTGAGAGCTCTGGTTGAGACAATAGTATCCAGCTGCAGGCCGGCAGACCATACTGTGAGAGGGATAGTGCTACATGGCATGGTGGAATTAATACCATAAACATATTTCTTGATGTTTCCTTTTTTTAAGTAAGTAAAGAGGCCTACAAATACAAACATACACATACAAATATACCAGGGAGGGGCAACTGGCGGCCCGCGGGCCGCATGCAGCCCTCACCGACGTTCCATGCGGCCCCAGGCCAATAAAAAAAAAATAATTATAATATTTTTTTATTTTTATTTTTATTTTATTTTTTTGTATTGTATTCGACTAAGAAGAGTTGGCAGTCGACTATGGCTCCTTTCGATCGATTAGTCGACTATTTGACTAATAGGGGTCAGCCCTAGTGTGGACATGTTGTGTTGCTTAATGACAGCGGAAGAGTGCAAGGGCGCTTCCGCATTCTTCGCCGCGCATGCGCATGAGGTCCTCGCTTAGTTCAGACGCCCCATTCAACACGGTGAATCCCAAACTCGAAACTCCGTTAAGCTCCAGAGAGAGAGGCTGAAAACCGCCAGTTCTTGCCCGACGGATGGGAGCCGAATCGGGATCCGAGTTTTCTGATGAATAGCCCCAAAACATGGAGGTCGCGATTCGCGAACGGCGCCGGCTTCGCTGACCAGAGCTCTCTCAGATTCAAAATTGCAGCCTGGAACATACATGTTTCGGAACCAATGTGTAACTAGACAGTTACAATATAACATTTATATTAATTAACCCAGTTAATGCCTTAAGAGAAAGAGTCTGGTGGTCAATTACTACAGAAATGTTGTGTCTTACTAATAATAACTAATTCCGCTGTCAATATAAGTCTCTGTGATACTTTCTGAATATGATTTGGGAATGGGCAGGGTTATATTAGAAGAAAGACAGTGTAAACAATATAATTAACTCTGAATATAATAATGACGAAAAATAAACAGGATACACAACACAACAAGGTGCACTACCCTGTTTATAAACTATAAAATAGCGGTGTGCAAGCTAATGATCCTAGCCAGCCTTGTTTACTACTAGAGTCCTACCTCTCTACCCAGAGGTGCACCGCGGGTCTCCTTCGCTGTCGGGCATCTCCTTCACTGATTGGTTGTTAGTGCGTGTGCTCATATCCAGCTTGGAAAATCAAAACTTTGCGACCACGTTTCATGTTTATTTCGAGGAAATAATTTATAGCGATAGTTATCGTTATCGTTTTATCACCCAGCCCTAGCTCAATACACACAATTGTTAACACTTCCAGTGCCACGCCTCTTACTCCTCATTGGCGCCTCATGCCACCCATTAACCCCATGTAAACGGTCACCTCGTTTGTAGAGCTATAACCATATTCTATATTATAGCTATGGATACAGTGCTATAGTCATTTGTCACTGGGTTTCTTCGGGTCAAGATGCAAAAAAGAAAAAAAAATTCCATCCATCCCGTGTTATACCGTGGTGAATATAAGTATGGTTTTAGAGCGGTCTATCGTAATCCATGAAATTCTGAGTTATAGTTAGGGGTGCACCGATGTATCGGTCGGGTATCGGTATCGGCCGATAAGTGCCTTGTTGACTGCAATCGGCCTATCGGCCGATAAGCTCGAATGTGCCGATGGCAGTAGCCGATAAATATCCATCAATTTGTGTAGCGTCAAAAGGCAAAAAAAGTTCAGTCGCAACTTGCACAACGCCACCCCCGGCCCACACATAGGGATGGGTACCTTTCACATTTGAACCGATACCGGTACCCAACGGTACCTTTTTTCGGTAATTTAGTCTCAAGAAATTTTATTTAATTTAATTTAATTATCAGTCGTAAAAAAAAATCCAAACTTCAAATAACTACAATTTCGACAGTTTTCGGCTTGTCATTGATCCGACTGCTTTGTTGTTGAATCAAGTCAAATCCTAGGTAAGCATATATTGTGCGTGTGAATGTTGACATGAAAATAAAAAAGTTAAAAAAAAATAAAAAGAAGAAATTTAAAAAAAATTCTGTACCCATCCCTACCCACACACACAAGCTACTGCATCAAAGATACTACTTAACAAAGGCATTCATTTTGTGGCATTAACGTTATATAGTTAGTGGTACACGTTCAATAACATCAGCATATTATTTACCCGAACATAGCATGTAGCAAGCATTACTGTTCATACTAGCTCAGTTCCTACCGTTGCTCATAGAGCCCTGAGTTGTACCCAATCCATTCTGCAATCTGTTAATAAAGTTTTCAATCAGACAAATGTATAGAAAGGCTTTGTTTTATTATAACATTTGTTGCAGTAAAATCATTATGCCTCGTTTGGTCATCCTGTGGAGCGCTGGTCGGCGGGGAGCTAACGTATTAGCTACGGTAAGTTTGTTGTGCTTCTCGCAAGCAGATCAATGGCGGCATGCCCGGAAGTAGAAAATGAATAAACGCTTGCCGATTGGTGGTAAGAACAGCAGGAGGTGGGTGCTAGCGGTGTGACGTAATTGGCCGAATCGACTGTCAATCAAAATTGTTCTATTGCATTGGTTGAGAGCTCTGGTTGAGACAATAGTATCCAGCTGCAGGCCGGCAGACCATACTGTGAGAGGGATAGTGCTACATGGCATGGTGGAATTAATACCATAAACATATTTCTTGATGTTTCCTTTTTTTAAGTAAGTAAAGAGGCCTACAAATACAAACATACACATACAAATATACCAGGGAGGGGCAACTGGCGGCCCGCGGGCCGCATGCAGCCCTCACCGACGTTCCATGCGGCCCCAGGCCAATAAAAAAAAAAAAATTATAATATTTTTTTATTTTTTTTATTTTTTTTTATTTTTTTGTATTGTATTCGACTAAGAAGAGTTGGCAGTCGACTATGGCTCCTTTCGATCGATTAGTCGACTATTTGACTAATAGGGGTCAGCCCTAGTGTGGACATATGAAACGCTGTTGAAAGTGCCGTGCAGCAATATGGGGGTTTTGATAAACTGTCGGCTGTTGTTACCGATGTGGAGCACCGGCAATGAAAGGAAAACACACAGGATTCGCCGGGCTTCTAAGGCAGAGTGGCGTTGAGTGTCCAATGCTGCACTGCATTATACATCAGGTAAGTTCGCTAACATAATTTCCATCTATTGTGGGTCACTATAATGACCAATGCGAGTCGAGTGTAGTCAAATTATATGCGAGAGTCGTTAAATAGTTTTTCTTTTTTTTTTATCTGATATAGGAGGCTCTCTGTGCCTAGAAGCTTGACTACTACAGCCATGTTATGGATTTGGTTACCAAGGTTACCAATCTAATTCGTGGAGGCAACAGGTCACTAAACCATAGAAAGTTTGTCTCCTTTTTGGAAGAGATGGACACTGATTATGGCGACTTGCAGCTACACACAGAAATCCGATGGCTGAGCCGTCGGAAAGTACAGGAGCGACATTGAAACACTGCAAATGCAATTCAATGATCGGTTTGAAGATTTCAACGGCATGCAGTCACGGATAGCGCTGTTTGCCGGCCCCCTCACCGCTACGGTGTCAGAGCAGCCCCCACCGTTGCAGCTTGAACTGTGCGAGCTACAGTCAGATCCTTTTTTTCAAGCAAAGAGAAATGAGAGGGGAATTTCGTTTTGGAAACTGCTACCTGAGCCCCGCTTCCCACTCCTCAGGGACTTTGCCCTCTCTATGGCCAGTATGTTTGGGAGCACATACATATGTGAGAGCAATTTCTCAAACATGAAGCACATCAAGTCAAAGTAGAGAAACAGGCTGTCGGATGAAACATTATTTCATCTGATGCAAATTGCATGCACAAACATTGAAGTTGACATTCCTGCTATTGTGCGCCAAATGGAGAGACCACAAGTGTCTCATTAAAGACAGGGGGGAGGAGGAGATGATGAAGAGGTGTAGAGGGGGGGAAGGAGATGATGAAGAGGTGTAGAGAGGGGGGAAGAGATGATGAAGAGATGTAGAGAGGGGGGGGAGATGATGGAGAGGTGTAGAGAGGGGACCATTATTATTATTATTATTATTATTATTATTATTATTATTATTATTATTATTATTATTATTATTATTATTATTATTATTATTATTATAACCATTATTGACCCACTGTGGGGCGAGGGTGAATGTCATGCCAGTTTGATAAAAGGTCAATGGGAGGCATGTAGTATTGCACTTTACTTTACTTGCACTTTACTTGTTTACTTTTGTAGTGTTCAGGTAACACTAATAACACAAACACAAAGCAGCATTCCTGCTGCATTTCACTACAACAGTAAATCAAAAGTGCAATAATAAATGATTTTGTTAAATGTATACACTTTTATCCTGCTACTAAACAAAACATTCCTGAGTGCTTCATATCCATAACATGCATTTCAGTGTTATAATGTTTTGTTTAGTAGCAGGATAAAAGTTTATACATTTAACAAAATCATTTATTATTGCACTTTTGATTTACTGTTGTAGTGAAATGCAGCAGGAATGCTTGTTTGTGTTTGTTGAGCAGTGGGCTTTAAGTTCATACATTTATTTTATTAGAAGCCTTAATTATAATTGATAATTTTTGTATATATTTGGGGTTACACAGCAATACTTTAAAATTCAGCTGTTTATAAATTCATAAAGTTGAAATTGCATTACTAAATGCATTTGAAATGGAATAAAAACAAAGTTACAACAAATTATAATTGTTTATATACCTTGTGACTATTAGGGCTATTTGAGTGATGGGGTACTACTGGCGGGACTGCCGATAAACAATGCGGCCCCCCAGATTGATTGTGGACATTTTGTGGCCCTCACCATATACAAAGTTGCCCACCCCTGAAATATACAGTAGTTTCAATAAAAAAATAAAAAAGAATTACAAAAAAATATATATATATTACAAAATAAAAAAGATTACAAATATTTGTTTTGCCACAAATATAGGTATCGGCCGATTGTGTTAGTTGAACAATCGGTATCGGTGGCACATTTTCATATCGGTGCATCCCTAGTTATAGTCCTACACGTCGATTACATTGTAAACGCTAGCGTTCCTCACCTGAACCCGCTATTGTTCCGGATTCAAGTCCACATTATCGGTATTATGTTCCATCATGAATGCATGAAAGGGGGGGGGGGGGGGGGTTCAATTTGCATTGAACACTAGAAACGGTTACCAGCCCGATCGCTATGAAAGCATTGCAGGATCAAGCTAGAATTTACGTAAAATCGCTCTTACCTTTGGCCGAACGTAATCCAAAAAGAATATTCCAATTTCTTGATCGCCATCTGGTAGATCCAATCCCCATTTGCTCGACGTTATAAACGACCATAACATATGGATCAAGCATAGTTGACGGGCTTCGATGTAACCAGCTGAACTGTAGGCTTTGCCGAGAACAAAAAAATGTATCCGAGACATGGGGTCATTCCACAGTAGGGCTGGGCGATATGGCCAAAAACGTTATTGCGATAAAATTATAAAATAATTTTCATATAACTCGATATCGATAATTATCGTCGATATAATGTCTGTCAAGTTTAATTAACTTCTTATGCCCGGCGCCGATGGACGGGCTATTAAAAGACTTGTTTTGCTGCTGCGAATGTCTCGAGTTGATGTCGTCATCAGTCCGCGCACGTTAGCAGTTAGCCAGAGCAAGCGGTGTATCCCATGACAGTGTACTAAATATGACCCTAAAATACTCCGTTCCGCCCCAATACATTGCAACGACGTCCACCGCATACCCCACACTACTCTAACCATGGCCTCAGAATTCACGCCACACACCCACTCAGCACGTAAACTATAAAATAGCGCCGTGCAAGCTAATTATCCTAGCCAGCCTTGTTTACAATGTACTAAATATCACCCTAAAATACTCTGTTCCGCCCCAATACATTGCAACGACGTCCACCGTATACCCCACACTACTATAACCGTGGCCTCAGAATTCACGCCACACACCCACTCGGCACGTAAACTATAAAATAGCGCCGTGCAAGCTAATTATCCTAGCCAGCCTTGTTTACTACTTGAGTCCTACCTCTCTACCCAGAGGTGCAGCGCGGGTCTCCTTCCGCTGTCGGCCATCTCCTTCACTGATTGGTTGTTAGTGCGTGTGCTCATATCCAAGCTTGGAAAATCGATATATCGAAACTTTGCGACCATGTTTCATGTTTATTTCGAGGAAATAATTTATCGCGATAGTTATCGTTATCGTTTTATCGCCCAGCCTTATTCCACAGTAGGCTTGGGCGGTATCCTTATTTTCAAACCGGCAAACCTTTATGTTATAATACCCCGGTGCACGGTATTTGACGGTATGACTTTCATTTTCATCAGCGGGGGGGGGGGGGGGGGGTGTTACGTGTTACCAAGTAAACAAATCATCGCCAGCTCTCAGAATGATAGTCCCGTCCCGCACCGGTAGAAGCCCGCACCGTTTTAGCGTTAGCATCTAGCCTATAGCCATGGCAGACTATTTGATTCCTTAAGGGCTAGAAATTGCCTGGGTTTTGGTCATATGCTCCCGAAATGCTCCCGTTGTTTGGCTACTTCTATGTGCAGTAAAAACTACTCGAATGCTTTATAACCTAGCCATTGATTTAGTTCAGGGTAATCCAAGATTAGCCGCAGAGCTAACGCTACTAACGTGAGCTAACGCTATTTATTCAAGCTCAGTAGCTCACAGAGAGAGATAAACAGCTGACAGCGGATAGTACAGGACGGTACAAATACAATAAAAAGGCGGGTGGGGGATGTTGTGTAAACCTTGTACTCTTTAGTTCACATATAATAAGAGACTGATTGCTCCACAAGGACCACAACAACACTGCTCTCGTCACAACGCTTTACGGTATTTTCACAGCACTGTCGCAACATTACACCGTTGTGACCCACTCGCTCCACTAGAGCGGTCTCGCCCTCTGCTGGCGAGTGTGTGCACTACACTCAGTGTGTGCACTACACTCAAAACTCCGTTTCACTGTTATAGAAACTGAAGCGCATCTGTGATTTTGACGGTGACGGACGGTATTGAAAATCAATACCGTAGGTATTTCTAAATACCCTGGTATACCTTAATACCGTCATACCGCCCAAGCCTATTCCACAGCCCAGGATACAATGTTAGAAATGTAGCTTGATATCGCCACCTGGTAGGATGCGGCCGGTACTGCACCTTCGGATTCCCACTATGCATTTTTCAGCCAACACACAGCACCCTGAGATTGAATAGGGTATTAAAATAGAAAAAAAGGGAAAACGACCCAGAAACAAGAATCTTAGTTTTTTGGCACTGAACGGTCGGGGCACAGAAACGAAAATCTTAGTTTTTGGCAATATGTGTTAAGGGGATGCAGACCAGCGAAAGACTTTCGTCTTGTTTACATCAGGGTCCCCCATGTTCAATTCATAATGAATTGTAAGTAAGGGTGCAATTAGCACCGTGCAATCCATTCTTTGTGGATCTAGTCCTTAGATAGTTTGATGCTCACTAGTGATGCACCGATGTGAAAATTGTGGCCGATACCGATAACCGATATTAATATTGCTGTTCTGGCCGATACCGATATTTACCGATGTCGATATCTCTGTATAGAAAACACTTTTTTATGATAATCAAATAAAGAGCTATTTTCCAAAACGCATATTTTTTTTACTTTTGTAACTTATTTTCAGAAATGACTGCTATTTTGAAACTATTTAAGGCCAAAACATGTAAAAAGAAAAAAAAAAGATAAAAAAAAAAGATAAAATTTTTTTTTTTTTTTTTCTTTTTTTTAATATCGGCCCTATCTTGATATCGGACCGATACCGATGTGTAAAAAAACGGCCATATCGGCCGATATTATATCGGCGGCCGATATATCGTGCATCACTAATGCTCACTCTACTATATTTACTGATACTAATTAGGGGTTTAATCTCAATACAGAATTGAAAGTGAAAAAACTTCAATACAGTATCTAAATCTAAATCTGTGTTGACGATTATCTGTAGTAGACGACCCAGGGTACAGGGTTCCTGCAGGTTTCAACAAGTTCAATTTAGGACTTTTTAAGACCACTTTGAATAGAATTGAATACCTCTTTGACGGCCATACTGGCAAACAAGGCATAAAAAAAATATTGTTTGTTTCCTGTTGGTTGTCACTTAAGGTAAGGTAAGGTACTGTAGGTAGGGAATATATTTTATTTTATTTTTTATTTTATTCTTTCCCACAGCGACTATGGATAGGGAATTTCTTTATTTAATTCAAATGTTCACAACAACATGGATGCATGTACTCTCCAGCATGTTTAATATCCATAATACTAAAGGTTTGACTAAGATTTTTATGAAACTTTATTGTAAAAAAATATATATATATATATTTTTTAAACTCAAATAAATTGGGTCGCAAATCGGCAGGGTCGGTCGGCAACCGGAAACAAACCATGTTTTCTTTTAGGCCCAAGCATGAAGGAAAATGACTATGAAAGAAGTCATACAAATTGTTGGGGGGGGACGGGGGGACAATGGCTAAGTGTAATCCCAATGTAGATTCCTAATCCAATAAATGTTTAAGACCTATTTAAAACCTTTTTAAACACATTCCTTGCCACTGGTTATATCTAGAGATGTTCCGATACAATTTTTTCCAAATATTCAACATTCTCTTTTGAGACTCCGCCTCAGACTCTTATCATTTGGCACTAAAAGCTAAACATTGTCACCGATATGGCTGTCCGCAACATGTCATTAATTGTGTACGCGAGGTGGTCGATCAGTGACAACGTTAATGTGAGCTAGGTTAGCTAGCATGAGCTACCGGTAGATGGAAAGACTAACGTTACTGGTGAAAATGTGATTTAACTTGGAATACTCCTTTGCCAACTTGCTGTACTTTGCTTGCAGGTCTGCAGCCATTATTGCTGGATTATGAATAGCCCCAACTTTAGCCAAGGTAACGTTAAAGCTAAAACTTTAACGTTAGTTAACGCTAGAGATGTTCCGATAGGGGTGGATGGTATAAACGGTATACGGTATAAACGGTATGAATTTGCTCTACGGTATGGATTTTGACTATACCGTGTAACCGGTAAAGCAGCTCTAAAATAGCAATGACGTCATGTAACCACAGCGCAACTATTTCACTCGCATTTGCCCCTAAAAATAGATAGAATTAGTCATAGATAATAGATATGTGCGAACTGGAAAAAGTTATTTAGGAGGCTTCGCGCAGTGGGCGTGCCAGCCCCTACCGCACGCATGTAAACACGGGTCTAGTAGTCTAGTGGGACGCGACACGGGAGGACGGCGGCGTCTCCCTGAGCTAACGTTAGCTTAGCTACCGTTACAAAATGACCCAGTCAACTATTCACTTTTAGTTTAATACATGATGAGGCATTGTCTAACCGAACGGTATCTAGTCGGCCAGCTACCGATAGCTCCTGACATCAACAAACGCTCCACAAAGTCTAGTAGAGACGTGTATGCTACCTGTTAGCTCACGTTAGCGCAAGTTACTTCACCGTTCAAAAACGAAATGTCCCATTGAACTAAATAATTCACTGAGGCGTTGTATTAACGTTATATATCCGGCTAGCAGTAGCTACAGATAGCTCCTGATATCAATGTCTTATAACACTGATTCGATGCGTATTCGAGCTGAGGGCTTGCTGAGCACACCAATAGGGTCCAGGTGCAGCGCCGGAGAATCCTGGCCGTAGCTCTGCTCGAGGCTACTCGAGTATAGGTCCAGGTGCAGCTCCGGAGAATCCTGGCCGTAGCTGGAGGCTACTAGAGTACACACAGACAGTGGAGCTTGTTGCGTGGTGGCGATGTCTCGCAGATAATACAAGTACAAGTCTAATTATATAATATATATATTTTATAAAAAAAAAAAATGTTATAAAATTAAATTAAATTTTTTTTTATCAAAAACGATGATACCGTGATATATACCGTTACCGTCTATGCTTCAAATTATACCGTGATATAAATTTTAGACCATACCGTCCACCCCTATGTTCCTATGTACCGTCCTTTCCGATCCGATTCCGATACCTAAGCTTTGGGTATCGGCCGATACCGATACTTATCCGATACCAGTGCATACATTAAAAAAATAAATAAATTATATAAATTATATATATAATTTTTTTATTTTTACAGATACTGTTTTATATATACTGTTTTTTAGTAATAACTAGAAAGTAATGGTATTTATTCAACAACAGGTGATTGTATAGATTTGTATTAGTATCATTAATCAATGAGTATGGGGCTGCGGCACTGCTCCAATGATCCACACGGACATTAGACGGTGTTGCACTCGCTACCCAGTCTGTAAGCGAGTAGCAGATAGAACGTTCATGTTGTGATTTTCGATGCAAAATAAATATTCAACATTCTCTTTTGAGACTCCGCCTCAGACTCTTATCCTTTGGCACTTGGAACTTGCTGTACTTTGCTTGCAGGTCTACAGCCATTATTGCTGGATTATGAATAGCACCAACTTTAGACACGGTATCGTTAACAAGCTAAGCTAGCTGACCTAGCTCGTCTTCCCGCATTGACATTTGATAACGTTAGTCAGCTAACGCTAGTCAGTAGCTACTTAACTTAAATACGATTCACCGCGTGGGTGCATTATTGTTGATAGACGGTCACGGACAGTGTCAGGTCCTGGAGAAAGGACAGGCAATCATCTGATTTGATGTAACGGGTGGATGTTGTTCCAACTAGCTAGCTTTTCAGCTAATTAGGGCTGTCTTAAATACTTCGAAGCTTCGTTCGATGGCACAAGCTTCGAACATTAAAAAAATATCGAAGTAAAAAAAAAAAAAAAAAAATTAAAAAAAGAAAAAAAAAATCGATTTGTGTGTGTGTGTGTGTGTGTGTGTGTGTGTGTGCAGGGGAGGAAACTAACTTTTTGGCTTACCAGCCAACTGGCGGGTATCTGATTTTTTTTACCAGCCAAATAGATTTTTTACCAGACAAAAAAAATCGCTAATTGTGATAATTACTTCTTTGTACGTCTTCGTCTAAATTGATTTTCAATCATAGTAAATTAATCACACTGTCTCTACTCTTCAAAATATTACATCATTAAATCACATATTAACATGAAAGAGGGAACTATTCTGGACTGGGTTGGGCTGAACTGGGCAGTGAAAGATGCTGGGTTGGGCTGGTCTAGGTTATACTGAATGATGAATTGAAAATGGGGGACCCTGATGTAAACAAGACGAAAGTCTTTCTCTGGTCTGCATCCCCTTAACAATTGTATGTATTGAGCCGTACTGTACTGTACCCATTCTGCAATCTGTTAAATAAAGTTTTCATTCATCACAGCTCAACTACTAGGAATGTGTGTCTGACTCTTAAGTGCAGGAAATATTCATCAGAAAGGGGGGACATGATGGAGGGAATGGAAAGAGCAGGTTTGACAGGAGCAGGGTTGAAGGGATTGATTGATTGAAACGTTTATTAACAGATTGCAGAATGGGTACAGTACAGTTCAATACATACAATTGTTAAGGGGATGCAGACCAGAGAAAGACTTTCGTCTTGTTTACATCAGGGTCCCCCATTTTTAATTCATCATAACATATTGGAGTGTGGAGGAAGTGGACAAGGCATTAAGCAAACAGGACTGAAATGGGGGACCCTGATGTAAACAAGACTAAAGTCCTTCTCTGGTCTGCATCCCCTTAACAATTGTGTGTATTGAGCTGTACTGTATTGTACCCATTCTGCAATCTGTTAATAAAGTTTTCAATCAATCAATCAATACTGGGTTGGGCAGTGAAAGAACCAAGCATTTCACTGTAATGTAATAGCTAAATAAAACAACTTGAACTTGACTTGTTACATTTGCACTCTGGTTGTATGCCAAATGTATTCTGGTTGTACTGTACTTGTGCTGTAAGATGACAATACATTGGAACCGAATCGACAACGCTAGGGGTTCAGCAGGTGTGTTCTGAATGCCAAATATGACAACATCACCGTTGTGAAGGGCATATGGGCGAGTGGTGATATGCTGGGAAACCCGGTAATAATAAAATGTCACTCGGCTGCATTTAAGCAAAGCCGCTCAGTATAGTCGTCCACTATGTTGAATGCGCGTTATGGTAGCTTGTTACATGCTAGGTAGCTAGTCAAGTCAAGTCAAGTCAAGAGTTTTAATTGTCACGGCATACAGGTATACAATGAAATGCGGGTTGACTTGTCATTCTCATCCGACTCGAAGGAGACGCGTCGCGTGCTGTTGTTCGCCCCCATGTCAGACCGCACCGATATCCGAAAGCGACGACTCTACATGCAATTATTTTCATCCACTCATGTGTTTTTGTAAGTTTGTCTACGTTGTCAAGCCGGCTGCCGGTGGCAGGAGTTAGTAGGTCTGCGCGCAGTGGTATGTCCACTTCCCCTAGATGGGCGTCATCTTCTAGAAAACGAGTGTTCATTGGAGGAGCTTAGAGCGCATCTGTACAACGATGATGTTCATTGGTTATGGTCTGATTATTATGTGGCGCAAATGGGAGGAATCAAGGGGGGAGTCAGAGTTCGGTTTGTGTCAGTGAGCGAATCAGCAGATTGCAGAATGATTTTTTTGTTTTGTTTTGTAATTACTAGTACTCGCCAGACTGGCGAGTGCTCTTCATGAATTACTCGCCAAACGTAAAAAATACTCGCAATTGGCGAGTAAAGTGGCCTAATTTCCTCCCCTGTGTGTGTGTGTGTGTGTGTGTGTGTGTGTGTGTGTGTGTGTGTGTGTGTGTGTGTGTGTGTGTGTGTGTGTATGTGTGTGTGTGTGTGTGTGTGTGCGTGCATGGGGCCATTGGGTGGGGCCGGGGGATAAATACACTGGAGGAAAGTAACCCAGCTCAGCACTGCCCAAATTATATCATCACTATTGCCTGTTTGAAGGATATCATCCTCAAACACATATACACCTACATGCCTTGTAGAATTCCACACATAAGAAAGAAAGATACTGGGATGAATAAACTAAATAGTAAATAAAATGTAGAAATGCATGCAATACATAAATAAATATGAATCTCCATATATGAAATAGAACATTTAAATAAGGTGCTACTGAGATGTTTTGGTGAGTTCTTTGTTTTTTTGTGGAAGTAGCCCTTCTTAAAAATGCATGAACATTCACTGATAATTGGTCTGTAGTGGAGTCTACAAGGTCTACATTGCCGGACCATGTAGAATCCGGACCTTGTAGACTGACATAATTCTGTGCATAGTTTAGTCTACACAGGCCATATTTCAAATAATCTAAATCTTACTTCATTCATCTTAAACATTCTTGATTTGGGGGATTGGTAGTTCCCATGAAATCTGAAGTTGTTCAAACGACAACACCGATCCACCTTGAATTAAATCACACAGCCGAGTGTAACCTTGTTGGCTGCGTCAGTCACGAAAGGGGCTACTTAAAGGGGCTATGTATTGCTATTCCTAGCACTATTTGGGCAACTTTACACAATTCCTGTTAGTCTATTGAAGACATTTGTAAGGTTTTTAAAAAAAAAATGCATTGTTTTATATTTCTAATCAAGTACTCAAAACCATAATTTTTCTGTCTCAAGAAATCAGGCTGTTATGGCCTGGCTCCGCCCATAAGCACTTTGAGTGACTGTCAGTCCACAGTCTGCACTGGTAGAGAGAGAGAGAGAGAGAGAGACAATAATATATGTTATTGTTTGTATGTTGAACTTGCTTTGGCAATAAGTATGTTAATATTTCATGCCAATAAAGCCTATTTGAATTTGAATTGAGAGAGAGAGAGAGAGAGAGAGAGAGGCCCCCTCTCTCCCTCTCTCTTCCTCTCTCGGTGATGAGAGTTTGCGGCAGCTTGTGTTTTTTTTTCTTTCTTTCTTTCAATCTCCCGTTTGCGGGTCTGTGGCGCGCGGCCGGCAGGTACCCCCCCCCCCCCCAAGTGCCCCCTCTCTCTCTCCATCTCTCTCTTCCTTTCTCTCTCTCGGTGATGAGTCCGCGCGCGGCAGAGAGAGAGAGAGAGAGAGGGAGGGGGTGGGAGAGAGAGAGAGAGAGAGAGAGAGAGAGAGAGAGAGAGAGAGAGAGAGAGAGAGAGAGAGAGAGAGAGAGAGAGAGAGAGAGAAAAAAATCTCTCTTCCTTTCTCTCCCTCTCGGCTCATGAGAGTTCGCGGCAGGGTTTCCGTTAGAAAAAATTGTTGCCGGTCTCCGTGACCTGCAAGATTTCAATCTACCGGACAAATGAGATTAATTCCGGTCATAGTTTATTGAGCTTTAAAACAATTGATAGGCAGGCTATATAAAGAATGTCATCCTCAAGGCATGTAGATTTATTTATTTACTAGGCTACTTTTGCGTATACAGTCATTAATATATTCCAAATAAAATAAGTCCCTCGATACTCCGTGCTGCTGCTGACTTGAAATAAAATAGACCGCGTATGTGGGCAGTCGGTCTGACACTAAACAGCAGTCTGTTATAATCACATTTTTATGAGCTAACGAATTCCGTTATATTGGACATTTGTATTAATTATATCAAGCGAAGAACTGAGACATTTTGCAGAGAGAGACGGCAACATTATCGTGGGTTTGCGTGATGTATATCTCCACCTCCCAACGACTTGGTGCTGGTCATAATGTCCGGTGAAAACAACTCCCTCCAAGCACAACTTGACCACCCGAACCGTACCAAAACAGGCCAAAATTAAATAGCCCATGCGACGAACGATTCATTACATTCGTTTCATCGTTGCTCCACCAAGCAGCCGGTCCAACAATGAAAGCTGTTATCAGCGCGAGCCGGCCGCAGTTAGTTTGCAAGAAGCATCCAGCTGCAGACCCGCAGAGCAGCTTTCCAGGTCTGGGGACCGCACTGTGCCAGCAAAGCTGGTGGGTTCTGTGGGTCTGCAGCTGCATGCCTTCCGCAAATCCAGCAGCAAGCTCTCGCTGAGCGAAGCAACGACAACAAACGCAATGATTGTTTCGTTCATCGCATAGGCCACCCAACTCCAGCCCATCCAAATACAATTCAAATAATCAAACTGTGCCCAGAGGGAACTATTTTCACCGGACACTATGACCGGAGAGATTAAATATGTCGGACTTCAACAGATTTTGCCGGTCAAATACCGGTAATTACCGGCTAACGGAAACGCTGGTTCGCGGCAGCTTGTGTTTTTTTTTTTCTTTCTTTCAATCTCCCGTTTGCGGGTCTGTGGCGCGCGGCCGGCAGGTACCCCCCCCCCAAGTGCCCCCTCTCTCTCTCCATCTCTCTCTTCCTTTCTCTCTCTCGGTGATGAGTCCGCGCGCGGCAGAGAGCGAGAGAGAGAGGGAGGGAGGGGGTGGGAGAGAGAGAGAGAGAGAGAGAGAGAGAGAGAGAGAGAGAGAGAGAGAGAGAGAGAGAGAGAGAGAGAGAGAGAGAGAGAGAGAGAGAGAGAGAGAGAGAGAGAGAAAAAAAATCTCTCTTCCTTTCTCTCCCTCTCGGCTCATGGGAGTTCGCGGCAGCTTGTGTTTTTTTTTCTTTCTTTCTTTCTTTCCACTCGCTGTCTAGTCTAGGTAGAATGGGGGCGGGCATTAGCTCCAACCACCCAGCGGCCGTATGACGCATATTGGCCGTTCAAAAAAAAATTACCTGATTTACTGGAGGAGAAAAGGGGCTGAGCTGAAACAGAGCAATCCGCCAATATGGTATTTAGACACTAAAACACATTGATACGAACTCCTATTACTATAATACAATGCTAGAGACTGAAAAATGACATTTATAATACATAGCCCCTTTAATTCATTAATCCAATCCACTTTATTTATAGAGCACATTTAAAAACAACAAAGTTTACCAAAGTGCTGTACAAGTCCCGCAACATAAGATTAAAAAAAATAATTACACTTCCCCCCCCCCCCCCCCCCCCCGAAGATTAGAATTAAAATCGAAGCTCTGCCCGAAGCTTCGATTGCCAAAAAAAGCTTCGAAGGTCAGCCCTACAGCTAATGCTATCATAACACCAGCAAAACACATCCCGTCCGAGCTCCCCGTCACACGCTCTGTCGGGGACAATGGAATTTAAGAAAGTGTATCTGCTGTTAAAATGACAAACAGCATCACACTTTAAAACACGTTCATTTTATAATCCTCACTCTCCGCAGGAGATAAATTACGTCATGGGATCGGAGGCTACAATTTACGTGTATCGGCCGATACCGATACCAGCATTTTAGGCAGTATCGGCGGCATTTCCGATACTGGTATCGGTATGTCATTGACACTTTAATTCACGGTCGGTTAAAAACATGTTTGTTTTATAATGCTCACTCAGCAGACCGCAGTGTTGTTGATAAATTACGTCATATGGTATCGGAGCGCAGAATTAGAGGGTACTCGCTGATACCGATACCAGCATTTTAGGCAGTATCGGCGGCATTTCCGATACTGGTATCGGAACAACTCTAGTTATATCCATCAATATAGCCAGTCTGCCACCACTCTAAGCCTATGGAGATGTTCACCTTCTTTGCAGGGCTATAACTTTTTAAATTGTATTGCTAAATTGACATTACTATGGCCCATTCAACATCGATTATCCATCGTTCAGGATGTAGGAACGTTATACTTTTTCATTCATAGATTCATACAAAAATACCTTCTAGAATATAAGTATGTTTTTATAGTTTTCTGCAGTAATTCATAGAACGTGAGTTATAGGCATAAACGCATATATAGATTATCAATTGCCGTTTATTCCCGATACACGCTATATTAAAAAATTCAACTGTATATGATTCTATACGTTATGCGTCATCATGCGCGGATGAAAGGGGGGGGGGTCGTTTATAATTCCGTGATCGTCAGTAAATGCTTTATGTAGTATGGGTAGGGATGGGTACCTTTCACATTTGAACCGGTACCTGTGAATCGATACCGGTACCCAACGGTACCTTTTTTCGGTACTTTAGTCTCAAGAAATTTAATTTACCTACCTCAGTCATCAAAAAAAAATCCAAACTTCAAATAACTACAATTGACAGTTTTCGGCTTGCCATTGCTCCGACTGCTTTGTTGTTGAATCAAGTCAAATCCTAGGTAAGCATATATTGTGCGTGTGAACGTTGACATGAAAAGAAAAAAGTAAAAAAAAAAAAAAGAAAAAAACGTAAAAAAAAAAAACGTAAAAAAAACGTATTTAATTTTTTTTGTATCTTACTTGATTCGATACTCGGTAGTACCGACGTGTTTCGGTTCGGTACCTCAAAAGTACCGAATTCGGTACCCATCCCTAAGTATGGGTGATATACAGGGGAGGAAACTAACTTTTTGGCTTACCAGCCAACTGGCGAGTATCTGATTTTTTTTACCAGCCAAACAGATTTTTTACCAGCCTAAAAAAAATCGCTAATTGTGATAATTACTTCTTTGTATGTCTTCGTCTAAATTGATTTTCAATCATAGTAATAATCACACCGTGTCTCTACTCTTTAAAATATGTATTTAGCATAAAACATTAATAACAGTGTCTCTACTCTTCACAATATTAGCATAAAACATATTAACATGAAAGAGGGATCTATTCTGGACTGGGTTGGGCTGAACTGGGCAGTGAAAGATGCTGGGTTTGACTGGGTTGGGCAGTGAAAGAAAAAAACCAAAGTATGTTGTGAAGTGTATAGATGTAGCTAGAGCTGCCGCGATAACCGCATTACCGCGGTATCGCTGTTGCATCACGCTCACCGCAGAGTTAGGCTGAATACCGCGTCACAGCTGTTTTTTATCATAATAATAAAGTTGGCTTGCGGCTTGCGGCTTTGCAGATATACCCTACTCGGTTCCAAGCGACCCTATTGGGTAGAAGTGGTACCAGAAAAGTCATGTGAAACATTGCAGACCACTGACTGGTCAGAAGAGAGACGCGTCACAGTTTGGAGGCTCTGAACAAAAACAGAACGCCGCCATCTTTACTGCCTCGCTAAGGATGCATTTCATTCAGGATTTGTTTGCGACAGAACCAAGTGCAATAAACAAAAAATAATGGATTCACTGTGTATTCTGCCTTATTTATTGATGAAACAAAACCGACATCAACCCAATTTACCACCGAGCGGAGAGTTTAGTGTCACAACAAGATCGCTGATGTGTTAAGTTTGTTGTTGTTATTAGCCTAATACTACCGTCAGCCGATATACACGAGAGGTAACGTTAAACCCGGGTTGCTTGGTAGAATACACAATGAGAGGTAACGTTAGCTTTGGCAGAATAGACGCAACGAGAGTATGGTTAATGTTGTTATTGATTGATTGATTGATTTAAACTGTGTTAAACTCTGGCTTGCTGCAAGCCCTCGGACACGGAGCTTTCAGTGTACACAAGCGAGCGGCCCCGCCTGCATCCCCACACGGAGACAAACGGAGTAGTACCTGGCTGCAGTGGAAAAGGAACGAAGTACCAGGTGCCTAAAGCGTGTTGAGTCGAGTAGGTACTATGCAGTGGAAAAGCGCCATTAGACTAGAGGCAGGCTATAAGAGTAGACTACTAAAAAAAAAAAAAAATGTATTCAAAAAAATTTTTTGTGCGCACTGTGCAGTAATAACCGCGGCGGTAGGAAATATTTCGCAAATGTGTGCGGTAAGGAAAATATCAATACCGCTGCAGCTCTAGATGTAGCAGTACTGTCTATCTGTATGTCGTGTATGTCATATGTTATGATGAATTGAAAATGGGGGACCCTGATGTAAACAAGACGAAAGTCTCTCTGGTCTGCATCCCCTTAACAATTGTGTGTATTGAGCCGTACTGTATTGTACCCATTCTGCAATCTGTTAATAAAGTCTTCAATCAATCAATCAAGTTAACTTTGAACCTCGGTTGTCAAGCCGTGTCAATATGTTGTGCATGCATCTGGGTAGGCACACTGTGCCTTTAAGACAGCACGGTGGTCTTACGACAGTGCTGTGAAGTACCGTCAAGTGTTGTGGTAACGTCAGTTGGGTTGGTGTGCTCTGTGCTGTAGAGCCATATGGAATCCGCGATCACGGAATCGCGGACGGAATCGCGGAATTGAGCAATAAAATGGAATCAACTATAAAAAAATTTTTTAAAAGAATTATTATTATTTTTTTTTACTTTTTTTTTTTTTAATGTTGTGGGACTTGTACAGCACTTTGTTCAACTTTGTCAGTACTGTAAAGTTTAAACCTTTTTAAATCTTAGACAAACAAAACACTTTGCTTTCATGAAATATTGTAAGCCGTCATTTGAGGCTTTATAAAAGCAGCACAATGAACACAAATCTGTCAGTGCCGAGTCCGACCTCATCTTAAATAACAAACAGCATTGCTTGTTGTAGTTAACAAAGAGAGGCAGAGTTGATTTTGCAAAAATATGGGCATGGGATTCATATTCGAATCCCATGCCCATCGAACGAAGCTTCGAAGTATTTAAGACAGCCCTATTAAATGGACTGTTATATCTTATTAAATTGTGGACATTTATTCATTCCCCCTTATTAGACACTATTTCTGATGGTAAAATGAGTAGGGATGCACCGAATGGGAAATTCTTGGCCGAAACCGATACCGAAAATAGGAAACAGTTGGCCGAAAACCGAATGCCGAAAGGCAGAAAATGATTAATATAAATATATATATGTTTTTTTTTTTTAGCTACCTGATTATGGCAAAAGACATGATTATGGCTAAACGTAACTTAAATAATATTAATAATCACTATTATGGAAAACATTTATTCAGCACTTTTGAATGCATACATTAATTCCAGACTGACTGCTGAAAGATTGTACAATTTAAACATTTTCTCTTTGCATACAACAAAATGTGCATTAAAGTCAAGTGCATTTTCTTTTCTCTGTAGGATAATTACAACAAAGTGCATTCAGAACAAAGCCAAGGTGCTTTAAAACTGCATAACGATTGCATAAAGACACACACACAGGACTGTTGCATTTACTACATCTCCCATGACTCTTAGCGGGGGATGACGTAGCTTACGAGAGACTACAACGATTGATGACGACTTCCTGTCCTCGCATTTCCATTTGCGGTTTAACGATACATTTTCAACAACAGATTGCTGCTAATTAAACACTTCATTTAAACGGAGTAACGTTAACGTTATGTCGAGTTCATACGTGTAGTGTAGTATGAACTCGTCATAACGTTAACATTACTCAGTGTCCACTGTTGCTGCCACCGTTGCGTCGCAGATGGATGGTACACTGTTAGCTCCGTAGCTAATCCGCTCCTAGACTACTGATAGCAGTACCGTTAACGTCGGAGCTGATCAACAATACTCAGTTTTTTTCTAATTTAGTTTAGAACCGGGTTTCGGGGGGCATCCCTACTCCCAAGAGGAGTTAGTTATCACAGGCTGTAGAATGCAGGAAGAGCTGCCAAGCTGCTCACGTTACATGTTGCGCATGCTACCGGTATGTGTGTAGTAGTCGCGTTTTGATGACGTCATCACAACAACACGTTATTTGACTTTCTGTCATATATTTTCGGTGCTAAAACCCTTTCGGCCGAAAGCCGAAAGAGCCGTTTTAACCATTTTCGGCCGATAATTTTCGGTAGCCGAATTTTCGGTGCATCCCTAAAAATGAGCATACAAAGCAAAATACAGAATTCTGAAATATTAAAGCGGAAAAAACTGAATTTGGAAAAAAATAAAACGGATTTCATATGGCTCTAGTTGTGCACTGGTTGATCTAGCCCGCTTCGTGACTGCGATGTGCAAGCCAGGGGCTTTTGAGCATGAAATTAAATGTCTAACCTAGGGGTGGACGGTATAAACGGTATACGGTATAAACGGTATGAATTTGCTCTACGGTATGGATTTTGAGTATACCGTGTAACCGGTAGTGCAGCTCTAAAATAGCAATGACGTCATGTAACCACAGCGCGACTATTTCACTGGCATTTGCCCCTAAAAATAGATAGAATTAGTCATAGATAATAGATATGTGCGAACTGGAAAAAGTTATTTAGGAGGCTTCGCGCAGTGGGCGTGCCAGCCCCTACCGCACGCATGTAAACACGGGTCTAGTAGTCTAGTGGGACGGGACACGGGAGCTGTCGGCGTCTCCCTGAGCTAACGTTAGCTTAGCTACCGTTACAAAATGACCCAGTCAACTATTCACTTTTAGTTTAATACATGATGGGGCATTGTCTAACCGAACGGTATCTAGTCGGCCAGCTACCGATAGCTCCTGACATCAACAAACGCTCCACAAAGTCTAGTACTAGAGACGTGTATGCTACCTGTTAGCTCACGTTAACACAAGTTAGTTCACCGTTCAAAACGAAATGTCCCATTGAACTAAATAATTCACTGAGGCGTTGTATTAACGTTATATATGCAGTAGCTACAGATAGCTCATGATATCAATGTCTTATAACACTGATTCGATGCGTATTCGAGCTGAGGGCTTGCTAACGTTATAATACCAATACAATAGGGTCCAGGTGCAGCGCCGGAGAATCCTGGCCGTAGCTCTGCTCGAGGCTACTCGAGTATAGGTCCAGGTGCAGCTCCGGAGAATTCTGGCCGTAGCTGGAGGCTACTAGAGTACACACAGACAGTGGAGCTTGTTGCGTGGTGGCGATGTCTCGCAGATAATACCAGTACAAGTCTAATTATATAATATATATATTTTATAAAAAAAATATATATATATAAAATAAAAAAAAAAATGTTATCAAAAACGATGATACCGTGATATATACCGTTACCGTCTATGCTTCAAATTATACCGTGATATAAATTTTAGACCATACCGTCCACCCCTACCTTACATCGTAGTCCGGTGCTTTTTTGGAAACATTATAGTCATAACAGATACACCTAGCTAACATGGGGCTGGCTGCTTTGAGCACACACACACGCGCACACGGGGCTAACGTTAGCTAGCAAGCAGCTAAAACGCTAACTAGAAGCTAACCACTGTACACAGTTCCAATAGACTAACATTACACCTCTGTGATTTAAATGTGTCCTTAGTAACTTATACTCGAGGGTTGTACTAGGGTTGGATGCAGTTCCCCGTTGGTCAGTCTGTCTGTTTTCCATCTTCTGCTGTGTTTAACGTTATCTGGCCAGTACCGCGGGACTTTTATTAAACATTCTATATGTCCGCGGGTTGGCCAGTACTGCGCAAACTTTTATTAAACATTCTATATGTCTGCGGGGCGTTGGCCAGTACTGCGGGAACTTTTATTAAACATATGTCCGCGGGTCTTGTGCAGTGCTCTCGTGGCACTGTCAACTAAAGCGAGCACTCAGAAGACGCACACTGTTTGCCAGTGCAGTGATTGCAGAATGTTTTTTTTGTCTTGTATACTCGCCAGACTGGCGAGTGGTCTTCATGAATCACTCGCCAAACGTAAAAAATACTCGCATTTGGCGAGTAAAGTGGCCTAATTTCCTCCCCTGGTGATATATTGATCAGATCGGTTTGCAGTGAAATAAATAAACAATTGGGCTGATAATAGCGTCAGCGTCCTCTTACCGTGCGTCAATGAGACTGGCGGTGAAAGATCCCAGGTATAGGACGTCGATCGCCTAGGTCCATTTCCGGTTTGTATGTCGCAATAAATGCCAAAATCATATCGATTATTAAGTTTATAAAGCGATCGATATGTACTATAGTGTCTGTCGGGAGCCTTGCGACAATATCTGACGGCCGGATGAATTTAATCGACGCACAGCAGCCATATCCTGTTTACCAGTGTAACTCGCCCGACCATCCACCAGGCAGCGGTATTGAGCCGTCGTTGTATTGAGCCGTAGGGTCCAGCTGCAGCGCCGGAGGTGTATATATGAATTATGAATGCCATGGCGCAAAAACGTAATATTGATCTCAATATCGCTGTACAGCGTGGTCTGGCGGTCAAAGCATGGCGGGCAATAATGTTTTAAAGCGTTTCCGGCGGTGGATGTGTTAATAATAATAATAATAACTTTATTCATATAGCACCTTTCATACATTGCACCTCAAAGTGCTTCACAGCAAATAGCATTAAAATTTTAATTAAAATTAGCATACAGTTGACAGAATAAAAGCAATGCAAAAAGTGCAAACATAAGAATAGGTATAGGTTTTAAGACTTTTTATGGCCTAGAATTCTATTTATCAAATGTGACTTTTTATGACCCTGAGGGAACCGTGATATATATAATTTATAATTCGAGCTGTGTACTAGTACAAATACATAAAAAAATATATATCGAAATCTAAACTTGGATCTGAAAATGTGAGTGTTGTTACACCCCAGGGCTGTACGCTAAGCTTTTTCACTAGGGGCACACTTGCCCCTAAATGAGAAATTTAGGGGCAAAGAATATTTTTTAGGGGCACATTTTTAAATAACTAGTTTACCATTATAGTAGGGCTGGGCGATATGGCCTCTAAATGATATCGCGATATTTTTTGGCCATATCACGATACACGATATATATCGCAATATTTTGACATTTCCTCTAAAGCACTTAAAAATGCTTGATTTAACCCTTTGATGCATACAGTCACGCCAATATGATGATTATAATAAGTCCCTGCAACATATGTTTGCATTATTAAACCATGAAGATGCTTTAAAAAATAATTTAATGAATGTACTAAGAGTAGTCTACTGACACACTAATAAAAAATTTATTTACATCTAAGGCCCCGTTTAGACGAGCGTTTTGTGAACAGAAACCGCAAAAGTCATCTTGCGGTTTCACTTTTAATTTTACGTTTAGACGAGCGTTTTGGAGTGGAATTCTCCGTGCAGACGACGCTGTAACGACGGAGACCCGCTGTCACACGATTGGCGCATATGTCACATGACGTGCTGTGAAGACCCGCCCTACTCTGCCTCTGATTCGCAGACTGTGGATGGGGAATGTGATTGCACCAAAGCAGAGTCACTCACAGACAGTGGGTCCAGTCACGCCGCGGGACAGATTCTTGTGTATTTAACCCTTTCACTGCCACACGACAGCCGGTTGTGTGATAGTAAAGGGGTAACCTTCTGTCGTGTGGCAGTGAAAGGGTTAAAAGTACTGCCAATGTAGCCTTCAGGTGATCTCCGTTGATATAAGTCAGACATACTTGCTTTGTTTACGTCTCGGCTACTGGCGCATACCTGCTACCTGTGACGTAAGCAGTACGCGCGACCAGAGCCGTGACAACCCTTTCGTCATCGTTTTAACAGATTTATACGTTTTGATAGTTTAGACGAAAGCGCAAAGGTTTTGCGTTTCTAGGAATTCCACCCTGGAAGGTAGTCTCACTTTTTTGCGGTTTCATCCCGTAAAAACGCCGTTTCCGTATAAACGAAAGGCACATCCATAAAAATATTTTTGCGGATTCACCTGCTAGCGTTTCCGTCTAAACGGGGCCTAAGACCATTTATATAAAAACATTTGGGTGCCTTTTTTTGTACAGTACTGTGTTTTCTATCCACTTTAGCCAAACACACACACATATATATATATACACACACACTACTGTGAGAAAATAATAATCACACACACAAAGGGATAATGGCTTATAGCAGACTTAATGATTTTAGAATATTTCAGATAATGAAATTAAATGTTTATATCATCAACTATCCAGTTAGTATTTATACTGTCTGTAACGTTTGGCTACTTTAAATAATTGAATGTAGAGAGCTGTACTGTATTGTACCCATTCTGCAATCTGTTAATAAAGTTTTCAATCAATCAGAGCGAGAGAGAGAGAGAGAGAGAGGGGGCGAGAACGAATGAGAGAGCCAGCCCCCCCCCCCCCTGGTTTTGTTCTAGTTTCGCGTTTTGATCGTCTAAGCTGCCGTAGGTGATGACGTCACACTCGAATGTAAACAGGAAGCGTTTAACAGACGGAGATGGAAAGTGGATGATATACAGTAAAAGAAACGAATAACCAATAAATATGAAGTTATGTTTAAACTTCTGTTGTCAAGCGTTGTCAATATAACTCACCCCCTTTCCTCCCGAATGGAACTAGTGTTGTGGAGTCCGCTTTGACTGGTGTCCAGGGTTAGCAGCAGCTAACGCTAGTTAGCTTAGCATAATCCTAATAGATACCGTGGATAGCAGCTAACGTTAGCCCATTGCTCGTGTCAATCAAATTGCATGTTATTAAAGGTCCGCGCTGGTCTGTCTAATGCAATTACAACCGCAACATTATGCCCTGGTTGTAGGCTAATGTTTTATCCAATTTGTATGGATTAATTTAGGAGTGAAATGCGAATGAAGGGTTGCAATCACTACTCGCAAGCTTGCCCCCAGATGATATTTTCCACTCGCACCGGCCAGATTAGGGGGCAATTTGCGACGAGATGCTCGCAGTGTACAGCCCTGCACCCCTAATGCTAATCTACCACCCTCACCCCCACCCCCACCCATCATGATAATGGCTGTGTGGAGGCCTAATTACGGTGCATGGCAGTGACAGGTGTGATCTATTCAGGGTCCGTCCGCTGGCTGGAAATAGCCTCCATCCTAACTGAGACAGTGGAGACAAGAGTTGTTATCGCTTCCTCTTTCTGCATCATTTGTTTCGCTTATGTACTATAAATATCATTTAGGTGGGCAAAAGCACAAAGTTCACCATCACAGAGCTGCCCTGCGGTACCTCAAGCTCGGAAAAAAGGAGGAAATCAACCGAGCAAAAAAAAGTGTATCTGTTTGTCTTGTCTTAGTTTCACCTCCAAGGAATTGTAAAAGGAAAAATCCTTTACTGCTTTCCCTCTTCTAGCCGTAGCTCCTCTTTCTCGAAGTATGCTCGCTCTGTGAACTCTCCAGGCGGTGGGTAGCCTCCGGAGACTGTTCCGGAAAAAGTCTCCCAGTGCTCCAGGAACCATCAACACACCAACACACACACACAGCTGTCTGGAGGGCCACACGGCCATGCCAGGATGTCATACAGTATCCTCATTGGCCCAGCATCCAGTCAGGTGGTAGTTTTTTTCCCCCACCACACAATCAGATCCGTCTTGGTGCTTGGAACAAGGGGAAACATAAGCTGCAGTACTACTGTACCTACGTCATTTCAGCACAGTAGTCTAGCTTCAATAGATGTATAATAATAATAATAATTAGGGATGTCGCGATCACGTTTTTTTGCTCCCGATCTGATCCCGATCATGTGATTTTGAGTATCTACCGATACCGATATTTCCCGATCCGATCAAAAAAAATTAAATTACATTTTTTTATTTATTTTTATTCAACAAACATGGCCATGTTCACGTCTTAAACTCATACTGAGGCCTTAGTTTTGGTTTTAAATTGCATATCATCATTCATTTATTTATTGTCACACAGAGCAGAAGAATTTTGCCAAAACAAACCAATAGTATCCAGCTGCAGAACGGCAGACCAGCCACACTCAAACGCATTTCCTTTGATTAAATTATACATAAAATGATTTATGAAGTTAACTTTTCGCCTGGATAACGTCAACATTCAGGGTGAATGTAATGTGAGAAATTGGGATAAAAATTTAAAAAAAAAATTAAAAAAGAAAAATGAATTTGGGTCTGAGAGTGTGGCTGGTCTGCCGTTCTGCAGCTGGATACTATTGGTTTGTTTTGGCAAAATTCTTCTGCTCTGTGTGACAATAAATAAATGAATGATGATATGCAATTTAAAACCAAAACTAAGGCCTCAGTATGAGTTTAAGACGTGAACATGGTCATTGTTTGTTAAAAAAAAAAAAAAAAAGTACAATTACTTTTTTTCTTTTTCTTTTTTTGATCTTTTTCCCCCTCCATTTTCCTCCGATTTTTCGCCCATCCCAATGTTAGTCGTATGCCAATTCCCAATCCCCTTCCTGGTCGCTGCGCACTTACCCCCCACAGTCAGATCATCTGGGAGAGTGGAGGCTATCACGTGCTTCCTCCGACACACGTCCAGCCAATCAACCGCTTCTTTTCACCTGGCAGCGCGGATCCTCCCTGAGAGGGCGTAGTAGCGTGTGGAAGGATCACACTATCCCACCCAGGTCCTATCCGCGCTTAGCAGGCGCCCCGACCGAACTGTAGGAGTCGCTGTTTACAACGACCCGGACCCACCCCGCCAGCTTCTCCCACCCTCTAATACAGCCAATTGTATTAGTGTGAACGGCCAGCCAAGCTGGTGACAACCCCGGAGCTGTGAGCTGGATTCGAATAGGCGAATCCAGCTCACAGCTCCGGGGTTGGTGACGAACGCAATCTCCGCTACGCCACCTAACCGCCCACAACGTTTTTTTTTTAAATAAATGGCAGATTTTTTTTTTGTTGCCGATCCCGATCTTCGGAAAATCACGTGATCGGCCCCGATCCCGATCACGTGATCGGATCGGGACATCCCTAATAATAATAATAATAATCAACTTTTTTGTATCCACTTTTTCTTCTTTTTCAGTTTTTCTCCCATCCCAATTTAGTCGTGCCAATTCCCCACTCCCCTGTCTTGATCGTTGCTTGCATGTGCCCCCCACTGGTTGGTCGTAGGGAGGGTTGAAGAATCTATCGCATTTCCCCTCCGATACATGCAGAGTCAGCCAGCCACTTCTTTTCACCTGCCAGCGCGGACTCTCATTGGCGAGGTGTAACGTGTGGGAGGCTCACACTACCCTCGACATATCCTGTCCTTGCTGTGCAGGCGCCCTGACCGACCTGTAGGAGTTGCTGTTTACAACGACCAGATTACCACCCATCGACTCCCCTCCCGCTGACTGCCAATTGAGCCAGTATGACGGCCGGCCCGAGCCGGAGGCAACGCTGACAGCCGGATTCGATACCGGTGTCTCACGCGTGGGTGACAATCGCTTAGACCGCTGCGCCACCCAGCTGCCCTAATAATAATAAACTTTATTTGTATAGCACCTTTCATACAGAAACTGCAGCTCAAAGTGCTTCACGACAGAAAAAAGACAGGCATAAAATCACAGTTTTTCACATTAGGATCTGACATCCCAACAGCAGGGCTGTACGTTAACTTTTTTTGCACATAGCACTGGTGCTACAGAGGTTTATAGTTTTGTAGCACAGGCCAAAATCTTGTAGCACAAGTATAAAACGTGTTATATTTGTAACAGTCACAAATGTGCCTATTGTATTTGTGTTATTTAGTTGCAGTGCCATGTTTGGCTGTCATTTAGTATATCGCCATGTGTTATTATTACTATGATACTCTCATATGCTATTTTCAATTAATATCATAAACAACATAAGGAATATTAGCATAATTTTGAGTGGACTGAAGGAATGAGTCAGCGTTAATAGTTTTAAATGCAAATAATTTATTGAAACATAGAAGTGGGGTCGGTTGGGACACACACACACACAATGGGGGACCCTGATGTAAACAAGACAAAAGTCTTTCTCTGGTCTACTGCATCCCCTTAACAATTGTGTGTATTGAGCCGTACTGTACTGTACCCATTCTGCAATCTGTTAAATAAAGTTTTCATTCATTCATTCACACACACTGTTTCAACTCACCACACCTGCATCATATTGTAGTCTAGTCTGTCTTCAAACTTCCACTCTCGAAACTTGTTTATATTTGAATATCAACATTATCTGTCCATCCTCAGTTTACTATAATATACTCCTGTCCTGACTAGTGACTTCATCATCTTTCCAAACGCACGCACGCACACACACACACAGGGAAGGGGAGAGAGTGCCCCCCATTTCCCTTTCCCCAGCCCACACTGTGTCTGCTGGCTCTGCCTGTGATCAGGATTAGCTTGTTAGCTTGCTAACGTTGTAGTGATTGTAATGGTACATAAACGTTAATTTCGGGCGATGTGCGCATAAAGGAATGGCGACGGTGCAAAGCATGTAGATGCATTTGACCCGTTGCGAGAAAAAAAAACCACCACGGACTTATTTCGGGACGTGTAGGCGCACTGCTGTGTTAACGCAGCAGTTCAGTGCGCACCAACCGAGTGAACCGACCAACGCGCTGCTCTGCTTGCAGAAGGCGCACGGATAGGGCGGATATGACTCGTCGAGTTGTCACAAGAGTTTTTTCAAAATAAGATTATCATATGCACCTGAACGTTGCTAGCTTTCGGAGCCTAGCTGGAGCTGCGCGTGGGCAGAAATGAGACCCGCTAGAGGATTTTCAAAATAAGAGTATCTATATGAACCGAATCCCTATCGCACCAGTGCTACTGAAGTAAATCCATCCATCGCACAGACCGCTGTTGCTGTAGCACGTGCGATATATATGTCGCACTGTACAGGCCTGCCCAACAGGCCACCTTGTTTATGGTTTGATTCAGTTTTAAAGGTCCCATGTCTTATAAATGGCCTTTCCAGTGTGTAGCATTGTTTTCTAGCAATGTGGGGTTGTATCAATGGGGTCTGTGTCTCTAATTCTCATTTTGGCTTATCAGTCCACTTCATATGTCACGAGATCCTCCCCCACTGTACTAAGCCATTCTGGATTTTGCGTACCTGTGACGTCCAAGAATTCTCATCTGCATAACTAACGCCCCCTCTATGGTTGTAGACACACTCAACCATTCGCTCAACAACAGAGTGAGTGGAATGAGAGTCACTGAGTATAAATATCTTGGCCTGTGGCTTGACGAGAAATTTATATTTAAGTTCCATGTGGACAATCTTGCCTCTAAACTGCGACAGAAAATGTGTTTCCTGTACAGAAACAGATCCAATTTTCCTCTATTTAGTAGAAAAATAATTGTTGAATCAGTCTTCTTATCAGTTTTGGACTATGGTGATGTAATCTATAGGCATGCTGCGGCATCAACTCTTAAACCTCTGGATTCTGCATATCACTCAACTCTTAGATTTATTACTGGTGTGACAGATATGATACTCACCATTGTGTCCTGTATGATAGGGTGGGTTGGCCTTCTCTTACAGAAAGGTGCAACAAACACTGGTATTTATTTATTTTTAAAGCCCTTATTGATAAACAACCTGTTTATGTCTCTTCACTGTTAGATTGGAATATTGGAACCTATTCAACTCGATCAAATGACTGGATGGTTCTTAGGGTTCCTCAAGTTTGTTCTGATCTAGGGAAGTCAGCTTTTTCCTTTGATGCCTCTAACTCATGGAATGTCCTTCAAATCTCTCTGAAATTAGAGGTTCTCCCTTCCCTTGGTATGTTTAAATGTATGATTTCAGACCATTGTGTGACTACCTGTAACTGTTTTAGCTGATCTTTTTAAATTATTTGAAAAGTTTTACATTTTTACTCTGGTGTTTACATTTCTGTGAATATTGTTTGTATTATGTACCGTTTACATTTTGTACAATCGTTGTTTCTGTAAATGAGGGAAACCTCAGAGGCTTACGATTTTAAATAAAGGTTGAAATGAAAAATGTCCGACATGGATAGTTTCCCAATCCCCATAAAGTGATTTTGTATTTTGATCTGTGGTGAACCAACACAATAAGGGAACAAAATAAGCACCCGCCAAGCGCCAAATGCGTGTAGATTTAAGGTTTGGCGAGTAAAAATGAGAGGTCTGCCCGCCACCTGGCGTGTAGTTCATATCGATACTCTTATTTTGAAAATCCTGTGCGAGTCTCATTTCCGCCCCAAGCGCAGCTCCAGTCATAATATCGATGGCTCCGGCAGCTAGCAACGTTCGGTTCATATGATACTCTTATTTTGAAAAATCCTGTAGCAACTCCGCGCGTCATATCCGCCCAGTCCGTGCTTCTTGAAAGCAGAGCAGCGCTACACAGCAGTGCGCCTACACAACCCGAAATAAGTCTGTGGTGTTTTTTTTCTTCTCACAACGGGTCAAATGCATCTACATGCTTTGCACCGTCGCCATTCCTTTATGCCCACATCGCCCGAAATTAACGTTTATGTACCATTACAATCACTACAACGTTAGCATAAGCTAACAAGCTAATCCTGATCAGAGGCAGAGGCGCAGAGCCATACAGCAGACACAGTGTGGACTGGGGAAAGGGAAATGGGGGGGCACTCTCCCCTTCCCTGTGTGTGTGTGCGTGCGTTTGGAAAGACGATGAAGTCACTAGTCAGGACTCAGGACAGGAGTATGTAAGGGGTAATGTATAGCTACGAGGTCATTGTCGCAAAATAATTGACCGACACGGAGTTTAGAGTTTAGAGTTTAGTGAAGGTCAATTATTTTGCGACAATGACCGAGTATAGCTATACATTATCCCGCTTATTACATGGCTAACTTACTAACAATATACCTAATTCATTTTACACCATCGACAAGACGAGATCAAATGCAGACGCAGTTGTTCTGTGGCTCTGTCAGCCCAAATAAAGTGATTATTATTATCGTCGGCAGCCGGCAGGCGTGTCTGATTGCACTGAAACAGTGTGTGTCAGTGGGCTTGATTGCTCCAGCTGCGAAAAACAATAATCACCGGTGGTTATCGAAAAATTATTCACCGCTGTCAGGGGCTATTGACCAATCACAATCAAGCATTTCGGCGAATGTTAAAACGCCATGTAATAAATTATAGTAAATTGAGGATTACTGAGGATGGACAGATAATGTTGATATTCAAATATAAAAAAGTTTCGAGAGGAGTGGAAGTTTGAAGACAGACTACAATATGATGCAGGGGTGGTGAGTTCAAACAGTGCGTGTGTATCCCGACCCCACTTCTATGTTTCAATAAATTATTTGCATTTAAAACTATTAACGCTGACTCATTCCTTCAGTCCACTCAAAATTATGCTAATATTCCTTATGTTGTTTATGATATTAATTGAAAATAGCATATGAGAGTATTATATAGTAATATGGTGATATACTAAAAAGCTATATAATTTTAGGCTGGTAAGAAATCTGCCTGGCTGGTAGGTTTTTTAATCTACCAGCCAAATGGCTGGTAAGTCAAAAAGTTAAGTTTGTTCCCTGAACACAATTACAGACTGGCTTACCAGGAATACATTTCCCAACTGTTTGACATTAAGATCACTTCTTGTGTTGCATAACAGTCTTTGTACAGGTACCTGTCACAGCCTATTCCACATCGTATATAAACACCACAGCATACCGCCACAAATAACCGAAGAACATGTGGAAAAGACAGATACTAGCTATTATGCTGAGAACCTCATGAAGAGAGGAGTCCGTTTATTATCCTTTTTACTTTCACAAATTCCCTAACAGGAGTAGAGACAGTTGTCTGGGTGTTCAAATGGATATCAGCTAGGGGTGGACGGTATGGTCTAAAATTTATATCACGGTATAATCTGAAGCATAGACGGTAACGGTATATATCACGGTATCATCGTTTTTGATAAAAAAAAATTTTTATTTTATATATATATATATTTTTTTTATATATTATATAATTAGACTTGTACTTGTATTATCTGCGAGACATCGCCACCACGCAACAAGCTCCACTGTCTGTGTGTACTCTAGTAGCCTCCAGCTACGGCCAGGATTCTCCAGAGCTGCATCTGGACCTATACTCGAGTAGCCTCGAGCAGAGCTACGGCCAGGATTCTCCGGCGCTGCACCTGGACCCTATTGGCATAACGTTACTTAACTGTGCTCGGCAAGCCCTCAGCTCGAATACGCATCGAATCAGTGTTATAAGACATTGATATCAGGAGCTATCTGTAGCTACTGCTAGCCGGATATATAACGTTAATACAACGCCTCAGTGAATTATTTAGTTCAATGGGACATTTCGTTTTGAACGTGAGCTAACGGCTAACGGAGCTATCATACACGTCTACTCTCTACTAGACTTGATGGAGCGTTTGTTGATGTCAGGAGCTATCGGTAGCTGGCCGACTAGATACCGTTCGGTTAGACAATGCCTCATCATGTATTAAACTAAAAGTGAATAGTTGACTGGGTCATTTTGTAACGGTAGCTAAGCTAACGTTAGCTCAGGGAGACGTCCCGTCCCACTAGACTACTAGTAGACCCGTGTTTACATGCGTGCGGGAGGGGCTGGCACTGCGCGAAGCCTCCTAAATAACTTTTTCCAGTTCGCACATATCTATTATCTATGACCAATTCTATCTATTTTTAGGGGCAAATACGAGTGAAATAGTCGCGCTGTGGTTACATGACGTCATTGCTATTTTAGAGCTGCACTACCGGTTACACGGTATAGGCAAAATCCATACCGTAGAGCAAATTCATACCGTTTATACCGTATACCGTTTATACCGTCCACCCCTAATATCAGCACACAAAGCACAGTGCAGCAAGAACAAACTGTTGGTGAATGAAATCAAACAAGACTTCTGGCAAAAACCTTGTCTGCAAACCATCTGGCTTTTGAATCTCTTCCGTTTCTGACAATAGGCTGCACTACTGTGCTGGTGACAACTGTCATTTTAAAACCCAGGACTCCCTGGTATTAACATGAAATGACAATTCAGTATCACTCTCACCTCAGTAGTAAACTGAACAATTATTTGGAGACAAACCGATTCTCAGTGACTAGAATAATTTCCAAGAACCTAGTAAGATTTGTCACTCACTGCTCTGTGCAATTACATTTCTAATTAAATCCTACCGTACATTACAAGACTCCTAAAAGGTGATTTGACAGCATCTCAGAGTCAATGGCCAGTTTCATTTCCATGTAGTAATAAAATGCCAACTACGAACAGACCAGCACATGTTTTGCAAAAATCCCAGATGTATTCAAGGAAGCTAGGCTTAGAAAACGGAACTCAGACGTTAAGTTAACACAAAATGGCACAAGTTACTGTAGCTTAGCTTAAAGTTATTATTTTCAACAATAACAAATATTCTGTTTTCTTTGGATTAAATCCTTCTATATAGAATTGAATACACTTAAAACACAACTTTATTTAGGCTAATGATCCTGCGATAATTATCTACACTGATCTATACAAGAAAATGTATTGTAATTTATTTATTTATCTATGCATTAGCCTGTAGTCTGTGGGACTACAGTCTTTGCTGTGACATGGTCTGTGCTGTCCTGTGTCCTCCTCCTTGACTATGGCTGTATCGACCCTCTCAGTCCAACTGATCTAAGATCCAGCAACTTCCCCCGACTTTTAATATGATTTCAAAAGGTAAAACTGGTCCTAGATCAGCAGCACTCCCACTCAAGGCTTTGATAAACAAACACTAGCCAGGATTTGTTCTGTTCTGTCCTGCCAAGGCACCCTTTTAATTCTGTCCAAAGTAGAGTAGGCTTAACTGAATCTGAGCACTATTAAATTCCAGAATTGACTGCCGTATATCAAACTCATTCCAGCCTAAGATTTCAAAGGGATTGGTTACAGGAATGCCAACAGCACGGCCAGTGAATTAGCCCAAAGCAACACAAAGTCTCCCTCACGTATAGACTACTCAGGGGAATATTTAGCAACAACTAAGGCTCCCATGTGAAATTTCTACTATAAACGCTAGCTGGGTAATCTGAGCTGTCGCTTAGAAATGTTGTTTACTGGACACCAGGAGTGGTTGATTATGGCAGGCTGACAGTACTGGGGATTAGAGCTGGATTAGCCTCCCCCTCAAATCTCATATCAGAAACCACCTCCACCTTGTTGCCTTCCAGACCTAGACTAGACTAGGCAACACAACTCTAAATGCAGCAATATTGTCAAAATAAAAACAGCAGAAAGAGCCCATGATGCATGACATGAACACCTTTGTCTCAGGCAATGGATCTGTGCAATATAATCAGCTTGGATAGGGAGTTGTAAATTGGACAAAATCTGTATTCATCATTGTTAGTTATTGTAGGCAACAAAAGTGTAATGGATTTGCACATTTGTGTTGGCTCAAAATGTTGTCCATGTAGATAGTGGTTCTCAACCAGGGGTCATTGAGGGGGCTCCAGGGGGTCCCCAAAAAATGGGGCTAATAGTCCAGTGAGAGAATATATATAAAATATAAAAGTGACTATTCTGATCATAGGTTTCTCTCTCTCTCTCCACTATTATTCTGGACTAAATCATATCCAACAACAAAAATCGTCTCTCCCCAAAAGACACAATCTAATCAAGAGAGGGTTCAAATTAGGGGTGCACCAATGTATCGGTCGGGTATCGGTATCGGCCAATAAGTGCCTTGTTGACTGCAATCGGCCTATCGGCCGATAAGCTCGAGTGTGCCGATGGCAGTAGCCGATAAATATCCATCAATTTGTGTAGCGTCAAAAGACAAAAAAAAGTTCACTCGCGACCTGCACAACGCCGTCCCCAGTCCCCCACACACACACACACAAGCTGAAGCTACTGCATCAAAGTTACTACTTATGATTAACAAGGCATTCGTTTTGTGGCATTAACGTTATATAGTTAGTGTTACACGTTCAATAACATCAGCATATTATTTACCCGAACGTAGCAAGCATTGTGCGTTCATACTAGCTCAGTTCCTTCCGTTGCTCATAGAGCCCTGAGTTTTACCCATTCTGCAATCTGTTAATAAAGCGGTGTGTGACGTAATTGGCAGAATCGACTGTCAATAAAAATTTCATTGATTGAGCTCTGGTTGAGACAATAGTATCCAGCTGCAGCCCAGCCGGTAGACCATACTGGGAGAACTAGTATCTAGCTACAGCCCTGCAGAACATACTGGGAGAGAGATAGTGCTAATTCTTGATGTTTCCTTTTTTTAAGTAAGTAAAGAGGCCTATGTTCATATCGGTGAGCACAATTTGTAACACAAATATACAGTAGTTTCATAAAAAAAAATATATATTAAAAAATATATATATATTACAAAAAAATAAAAAATAAAAATATTAAAAAATAAAATTGCAACAAATATCGGTATCGGCCGATTGTGTTAGTTGAACAATCGGTATCGGTGGCACATTTTCATATCGGTGCATCCCTAGTTCAAATTTGTATAATTTGTCCCTAATTTGTATAATTTTGGGAACCACTGGTACAGCCTAATGGTTGAGAACCACTGGTACAGCCTAATGGTTGAGAATAGGGCTGGGTTCATAAAATCGATTTCCCGATTCTGAATCGATCTTCATTTGAATGAGCGATTATTGATTCATAATCCCGAGATCAATATTATTATTATTATTTTTCCCATCTCCCAATTTAGTCGTTATGCCAATTCCCTTCCTGGTTGTCTTGTGTCCAGATCTTGCGCAACGTGTTTGAATCTAAAAACATGGATTAAGTGAAAGCATCACTCAAGTCACTGCCAGGTGCAAAGGCAGATGTCTGGTTGCATTTTGGATTTTAAAAAAAACATGATGACAGAGAAGAGCTGGACAAAAGCAAAGCTGTGCAAAGTGAATGAATGAATGAATACTTTATTTAACAGATTGCAGAATGGGTACAATACAGTACGGCTCAATACACACAATTGTTAAGAGGATGCAGACCAGAGAAAGACATTTGTCTTGTTTACATCAGGGTCCCCCATTTTCAATTCATCATAACATATATGACATGCACGACATACAGATAGACTGTCGACAGTACTGCTAGCCTACATCTATACATTTATGACATACCAGATTTGCAAATACAGTACTGTTTGTGATACAAAAAGAGTAATAAAGAGAGTATAAACATTTGACGTAAAAACTGTACATTGGAGGAGGTTGGGTAGGTGGGGTGGGGTGGGGGGGAACTGTACATTGGAGGTGGTTGGGTGGGTGTGGGGGGGGGGGTTGGGTAGGCGGGGTGGGGTGGGGGAAACTGTAAGCAAAACTGTACATTGGAATATCGACAAAACCATACTTGGTTCCAAGAGGAGGGTCTCGACTCTCGTGTATTCTTGGGTTAGGTCATTTACTGTACATTGGAGGGGGTTGGCTGTGTTACCTTTTTTGATAAGCTACAACAATGCAGTAGGGCTGACCTTCGAATTTTTTTTGGCATTCGAAGCAGAGATTCGATTTTAATTTGAAGCTTCGAGATTTAATAAAAAAAATATATATATATATGTTGTGGGACTTGTACAGCACTTTGGTCAACTTTGTTGTTTTTAAATGTGCTCTATAAATAAAGTGGATTGGATTGGATTAATTAATTAAATTAATAATGAGTCGGGAGCTGCACTGCCTGGGTGGCTGCTCTCCGTTACACAGCCAACAACATTACATTACATAATTATGTTGCAACCTTCATCTATAAAGCAAACAATTATATAAATATTTATATGTAGTTAATAGAGACAAAGGCAGAATTCGACATAATTTTTTATTAAGACATGTTTTTATATGGGTCGGGACACTATAAAAAATACTATAGAGAATGGTCAGTGCTGTAAAGTTTAAACCTTTTTAAATCTTAGACAAACTAAACACTTTGCTTTCATGAAATATTGTAAGCCGTCATTTGAGGCTTTATAAAAGCAGCACAATGAACAAAATCTGTCAGTGCCGAGTCCGACCTCATCTTAAATAACAAACGGCCTTGCTTGTTGTAGTTAACAAAGAGAGGCAGAGTTGATTTTGCAGGTTAAAAAAAAGTTTTTAAAGATTTTCTTTTCTTTTTTTAATATATTCAAAATGTATTTTCCCATTCGAATCCTATGCCCATCGAACGAAGCTTTGAAGTATTTAAGACAGCCCTACAATGCAGTGAAGCAAGAGATTGACTATAGCTAAAGATTCACAACAGGCGTTGCATAATTAAACATTGTTCTGTAATCAGGGACACGTGAGGGCCATTATCGTGGCCACATGCATGATACATAAATAATAATATTGATAATAAACCGGTACAGCCAGTATGTTGGTGATTTCAAAGCTGGTTGCACTGTGTTTTAATGACACCATGTGCGCGCACGCGCCCGGGGCGTGCGCGCACTCCCGCACATGTGCATAAAGGAATGGAATGTAACACATTTCATTCACAAGTTTTTTTTTTTCACTTTTTTCTCCTCCATTTTCTGTTTTTCTCCCATCCCAATTTAGGCGTGCCAATTCCCCCATCCCCTGTCTTGATCGTTGCTCACATGTGCCCTCTCATTGGCGAGGTGTAACGTGTGGGAGGCTCACACTACCCTCGACAACTCCTGTCCTTGCTGTTGCTGTGCAGGCGCCCTGACCGACCTGTAGGAGTCGCTGTTTACAACGACCAGATTACCACCCATTAACATCCGTGCATGTGCGTGCTTCTGCTTCTGCTTACAGAGCCTGTTGCTCGGTGTGCAACCCCGTCCCATGAGCAACGCACCCCTGGGTAGTGGGTACAGCTTAATGGTTGTGAACCACTGGCCACTGGTACTGTATACTGTAGCCTAATGGTTAGCTTCCGCTATCAAAAGGCCCTGTGAAATTCAAACCCACTGATTTGGCTACAACCTTTGAGGGATTTTCATATTTGACTATCTCTCTCATGAATTTGAATGTGACACACCAATGAGTAACACCGGTACCAGGTTAGTATAGGGCTGCAACTAATGACTAATTTGGTAGTCGACTAATCTGCCGATTATTTTTTCGATTAGTCGACTAATCGAAAACCAATGTAAACAAAAAAAAAAAAAAAAAAAAAATGATTTTTTTTTTTTTTTTTATTATCTATCTTTGTGAAAGTGGCTTCTCAGCTCTGGTCCAGCTGAAGACAGAGCAGAGGAACAGATTGGACATTGAGCAGAGTTGCTTGTCTACCATCACCCCAGACGTTGAGACTCTTGTCAGGACCAAACAACAACATCATAACATGATGATCCCATAGCAAATTAAAATAATGACTCATGAAACATTTGAATTTGGATCTTTAAGCCACTTTAAATGAAAATGTATTTGAAGAACAATACAGCAATCACTCATAACAAGATAAATAAATTAAATAATACAAATTAAAGTGGAAGTGTACTTTAAATAACTTTTGTTTGCTGTGTGTGAGAGGAGTCCGTGTGTACTGTGTAATTTGTGTGCGTCTTACTCTGATCGCTGTGTGAGTGAGAGGTGTGTACTGTGTAATTTGTGTATGTGTGTGTGTCTTACTCTGATCGCTGTGTGTGAGTGAGAGGAGTGTGAATGTGTGTGTGTCTTACTCTGATCGCTGTGTGTGAGAGAGAGGAGTGTGAATGTGTGTGTGTCTTACTCTGATCGCTGTGTGTGAGTGAGAGGAGTGTGTATGTGTGTGTGTCTTACTCTGATCGCTGTGTGTGAGTGAGAGGAGTGTGAATGTGTGTGTGTCTTACTCTGATCGCTGTGTGTGAGAGAGAGGAGTGTGAATGTGTGTGTCTTACTCTGATCGCTGTGTGTGAGTGAGAGGAGTGTGTATGTGTGTGTGTCTTACTCTGATCGCTGTGTGTGAGTGAGAGGAGTGTGTATGTGTGTGTCTTACTCTGATCGCTGTGTGTGAGTGAGAGGAGTGCGTGTGTAATGTATTGCGTGTCTAGTCTGATCATCATCTCCTGCAGGGGAAAATGTTTTCAATGTCCAAAATTTGCTATGGGATCATCATGTTATGATGTTGTCTGGAACCCTGAGAAGCCACTCTCACAAAGATAGGTAGTGCACAAAAAAAAAAAAAAAAAAAAAAAAAAAAATTAATGACTAATCGACGCAACAATTTCTCGTCAACGATTTTTTATAATCGACATCGTCGATTATGTCGACTAATCGTTGCAGCCCTATAGTCACATAGCAAGAAACTAAACCTAAACTCTTTCGGTAACTAGGAAGTGCAACGTGAGACCTGTGAACAAACTAGAGGCAACAGAGACTAAACAGAGACTATAGGTTAGCCGTGACCGGCATGGAATGAAAGCATGCAGAAGAGGAAAGGAGGAGAGGACAGGAGGCTCTCAGGACGCGAAGTGCGTTACCTTTTCACTCGCGGCCCCATCTGCTTTGTATAAACGTCACTTCAGGAAAAGCAAGAGGAATAATAAACGCAACACCAGAGACAGCAATAATATTACAACACTAACCATGTAATCACCGCCTCACTGGCCTCACTCCAATACCTCACCGGCGCGGATCTCCGTGGATTCAGGTTTTTTTTCCATGACACAAAACAAACATGTTCACGTGGATTCCTTCATCTCTCTCCAGTTACATGACAGGAATATAAGCAGCTCCGAGTCCCAAGACCTGTAATAACCCATACTCTTATCATCAAGGTGAGGCGGACCTTTAAAAAAGTGAATATCAGGAAGGCAGCAGGTCCGGACGGCATCCCCGGCCGCGTCCTAAAAGTCTGTGCCGACCAACTGGCCCCAGTATTCACTGACATATTTAACCTGTCCTTAGAACAGGCTGTCATCCCCACCTGCCTGAAGAAGTCCACTATTATCCCTGTACCCAAAAATCCAAGCCTGCTTGCCTCAACGACTACCGCCCTGTAGCTCTCACCTCCATAGCCATGAAGTGCTTTGAGAAGCTAGTAAAGGGCTACATCTGCTCCTCCCTCCCCATCAACATGGACCCCCTGCAATTTGCATACCGCCCCAACAGGTCCACGGAGGACGCCATAGCCCATGTGCTGCACACAGCAGCATCACTAGAGCTGCCGCGGTATCGGTATTACCGCGGTATCGCTGTTACATCATGCCCACCGCAGCGTTGGGCTGAATACCGGCATCACCGCTGTTTTTTAATATATTATTATTATTATTACGCTCTCGTTGGGCTTGCGGCTCTGCAGATATACCCTACTTCTCTGTCGAGATTCCAAGCGACCCTATTGGGTACCAGAAAAGTCACATGAAACACTGCAGACCACTGATTGGTCAGAAGAGATACGCGTCACATGCTTGGAGCATCTTGCAGCGCTTTTACTTCCTGAATCTCAGCCATCACAACACGGCTAATAGTACGTTAGCTCCCACCGGAGACCGGAGTGGATTACCGACGCCGTCGCTCCTCAGGGAACGAGGCATAATGATTTTACTGCAACGAAATGTTATAATAAAAGCCCTTCGTTCTATACACTTGTCTGATTGAAAACTTTATTAACAGACCGCAGAATGGGTACAACTCGGCACGCTCTGAGCAAAGAAAGGAACTTAGATATTAATTGAGTAACGCTTGCCTTGCTATGGTCTGGTAAATACGAACGTGTAACTATACTAACGTTAATGCCACAAATCGAATGCCTTTGTAATCATAAGTAGTAACGTTATAATAATAAGAAGAAGAAAGGGTCGGGGGGGTAACCGGCGGGCGCGCCGCTACCACCCCTGCTCGCGACACCGTAGGGGAGACTTAGAATCCGTGTTTCACTTTTAATAACGAATGCGTGCATGCCGAATCCCAAACAATATTCATGCTGCAAAGTCATCCTCTAAAGATAGACATTTAGACTAGAGGCAGGCTATATGCTATAAAGAGTAGACTACAAAAAAAATGCATTCAAACTTTTTTTTTTTTGTGTGTGTGTGTGTGTGTGTGCGGTTATTACCGCGGCGGTAGGAAATATTTTGCAAATGTGTGCGGTAAGGAAAACATCAATACCGCGGCAGCTCTAAGCATCACACCTGGACAAGAGGCAGGGGAACTATGTGAGAATGCTATTCATCGACTACAGCTCGGCATTCAATACCATAGTCCCCTCCATACTCATAGCCAAGCTCAGGGACCTGGGCTTGAACTATGACCTCTGCCAGTGGGTCTTGGACTTCCTGACTGGCAGACCCCAGGTGGTGAGAGCAGGCAACTGCACCTCCTCATCCATCACCCTCAACATAGGGGCCCCCCAGGGCTGTGTTCTGAGTCCCCTCCTCTACTCCCTGTACACACACGACTGTGTGGCTCAGCGGAGTAGCAATACAATCATCAAATTTGCTGACGACACAGTGGTGGTGGGCCTGATCTCTGCCAACGACGAGAGGGCCTACCTGGAAGAGGTCAAGGTCCTGGCGGGATGGTGCCAGGAAAACAGCCTCTCCCTGAACGTCAGCAAAACAAAGGAGATGATTGTAGACTTCAGGAGGTCGGGGGTCAAGGACTACAGCCCCCTCAGCATCGACGGGGCACCGGTAGGGATGCCCCCCGGACCCCGGTTTTAAACGGGAACCGGTACTATATTAGAAAATACCGGAGTATTTATAAGCTCTGACGTCCTCGGTACTGCTATCGATACTCTAGAGAAATTATTATTATTATTATTATTTAAAAGTTGCGAACGATCCTCTCTCTGTCTCTGCACGAGAAGCGAGCCGCAGCCAGCGAGTCTCCTCGCGAGTCGCTCGCTAGTGCTACACATAGACATACGGGTCCTACATACGGGTACTCCTTAATGAAAGTGTCCCCGACGCCCCGTGCTATAGCGCTCTGCACACAGACAGCAGCTCTGCATGCACTGAGTCGTGATCATGGCGGATAGAGCGAAGCGTTCTAAAGTATGGATATACTTTACAAGGGTCAATGCCGACAATGCACGTTGCCACAAGTGCAACAAAACATTTGCCAGTAAGGGTGGCAATACGAGCAAATCAATTTATCAAAACATCTGTTGGCAAAACATGATATTAGTGTGCAGAAATGCGCGTATTCGACTGCCTTGCGCGCAGTGTTCCATCTGCATCCACTGCAGCCGTAACCGTAAGCCAAGATACGGAGTTGCCTAGGCTAATAACGAATTATTACAAATAGGCTAATAAACAAAACAATTGTTTAGCTACAAATACTACAATCTAAACTTTTTATAGATCGTCAAGCTGAGGCGTCAGCCACTATGTCCCAGGCCAGTGAGCCCAGGGCCACCACACGTCATCCTCCCTCTACCTCCCTCCACCACCCAAAGTCCTTTCTCCCTAGCAGCTAGAGGAAGGATGACAGAGGATAGGGTGAACGAGTGTCACAGTTCTGTTAGCATTTGTTGTTTATTATAAAAAGTCTATAATTCAGAGTCAGACACATTTAAAACATTGTTGCTGCTGTTGCTGAAGAAATTATATTAATTTATTATATTTATTTATAAAGTTATATAAAAGAACATTGCTGTTGCTGAAGAAATTATATTTATTTATAATACTTATTTATAAAGTTGTATTTATAAATAATAAAGCAATGTTGATTCTGTTCTTAATTAATTGTCTTTTTTTCTTGCAAAAAAAGAACCAAAAAGAACCGATAAGAGTATCGATAAAGTACCGAACCGTTAAGCAGTATCGATAAAGAGTAGTAGTATCGATAAAATCCTAACGATACCCATCCCTAGGCACCGGTTGAGAGAGTCAACAGCTTTAAGTACCTCGGAGCCTACATATCCGAGGATTTGACATGGACCACACACATTGACAGTGTTGTGAAGAAGGCACGACAACGCCTCTACTTCCTCAGGCGCCTAAGGAAGTTCCAAGTCAGTCAGAAGATCCTTAAGAACTTCTACTCATGTACAATAGAGAGCATCTTGACCGGCAACATCACCTCCTGGTTTGGGAATAGCACTGCACAAGACCGAAGCAGACTACAAAGAGTGACACGTTCAGCCGAACGCACAATTGGAGGGGGGCTCCCCACCCTCCAGAACATTTACAACAAGCGTTGCAAGGGCAAGGCGAAGAGAATCATTAAAGACTCCAGTCACCCGAACAACTGCCTCTTTGAACTGCTGCGGTCAGGCAAGCGATACCGGAGTCTCAAGGCGAGCACAGAAAGACTCAGAAGAAGCTTCTATCCCCAGGCCATCAGGCTGCTAAACGAACAATGAATGAACACTACACAACAACAACCACCAAACGCACATAGCACACACATCCACACGCACACACTCACTTTAAACAAACACACTGTAGCACCCACTCCACACACTTTATAGCACACACCCACTTTAAACAAACACACTGTAGCACCCACTCCCCACACTTTATATTTATTGATGAAGGATTGCACTACAACTCGTACACCTTACTGTAAATTGTACCTAAATTGTACCTCATCCCATTTCTGCTTTGCACTATATAGTACTGTACATTAGTACACTGCATAGTATTGTATATTATAAGGTAACTCAGAACATTGTACATATGTCTATACCGAACACTGTGACCTCATTTTCTTCTTCTAAAATTACATGCTATACTATGTTATTTGATACTATCTTGTCTAGCACAGTCTCTGGAGCGTAACAGTAAGAAGCATTTTGTATGAAAGTATTCTGTACTTCTGTATGACAACTATTAAAGAAACTTGAAACTTGAACATCTCCTACCTGCATCTCTTGCTCTCTCTCTCTCTCTCTCTCTCACACACACACACACCACTGGTATGTTCCTTACTCCATCGAGCCACGCTGGGAAGCCATACAGAATAGCTCTGCTCGCTATTCCAGCTCTCGTCTCCATATTAATTACAAAGCCAATGTTTAAACTTCGGAGAGCCCTCAGCAAATAGACAGAATTGCAGACCGCTTGGGCGGCTGCTTAAGATCACTGCCCAACGGGGCTGAATGTTGTCCAATAAAGGGGTGCATTTCATATTCCCACTGCAACTCTGAAAGGTTCTGTTGTTGTTGGTGGGGTCCGTTGAACTGTGAAGTTTCTTGATGGATATTATTGCGTTAGCGGTTGTTCTGATCCCACTCGTTCACTGCCTCTGTTGTCCGTCTCGTGTTTTGCTGTCGAGACTGATTTATAGTTGAGGGATGTTTTAAAGCAGCTGGTCTTTCAAATAAAAAGTGTAAAGATGGAAGAAAAATACATAGGGCCTAATATACAAGCCAAATATGTTAATTACTGTCATCTACTTCACTAGTAGTAAAATAATATATATATATATGTTTGGGAGAGGATCAATCATGGTCACTGGTCAGTATTGTTGACACAAACAAATCACCTTAGCACAAACAAATCGGCTTAGGAAGACACACAGTAGCTGGCAAATGCAACAGTTTGGCAAGGCCAGCACAGGGAATAACCCCCCCCCCCCCCCCCCCCCCACACACACACAGAGAGTGTATAATCCACTATGTGGGTGGGGCTGTGAGCAGCTCTAGTGGTAAATAAGCAGTGTACGTACAGAAAAAGACACATCTGTGTCCTTCCTGCTCCTCTTCCACACAACACTGACCTCGCTCTAACCCCTGACCAAGGAAGCAGTTGCCTTGACCCTCTGTTCCAGGCCAGGCATCAGGGCACTACCACTTGACCTGTGATGTCAGCCGGCCAGCGCCAGTGACACAGCTGCAGTTATCTGACAACTCTACCAGTGTCTCAACAACTCTCTAGTAGTGCACCTTCTCTGCAGGCTGGAGCCCTCCTGAAATGAATACGTACTTAAAGCTGCAGTAGGCAACTTCTGCATCAAAGGCTTTCCCACAGACTCCCAGAGGCACCAGCAGCTTTAAATACTTTAATAAATATTAAAAAAAAAAAACATTTCCGAGGTGGATTTGGTGGATCTTAGTTTTCGGATGAGACCCTGGGAACACCACTTGGGAGCCAAAAACATCTGATTGGCCAGCTCCCCGCATCAATAACCGATCAGATGTTGTTGGTCTGCTAAGGGGTGTTTCCAGGGTCACATGGGAAAACTAAGACCACCATTGCGTTCCTCTTCAAAAACATTACAAAGGGGGAAAAAAATCTGCTTAAAGCTGATGGTGTCTGTGGAAAACCTTTGTTGCACGTGTATGGGCTTGAAAAGTGATGCAGAGTATAGGGTTGGGCACCGAAAACCGGTTCTAATAGGAACCGGTTCCTAACTTCCGGTTCTGGAACCGGAAGTAACATATTTGAATTTCGATTCTAAATTTCAATTTTTTTTTTTTACTTTAATACCCTAGTTACAGTACAGCAACCAAATTAAACTGTATCAAGTCAACTGAAAATGTGAATAGTATGATTTTCTTTTTGAAATAAAAAAAAAATAAAAAATCTCCTTCGAAATAAGCTGTGACCTGTTTTGACCTGCACCTCAAATAATCGGAATCGAGAATCGTTTAGAACAGGAATCGATATGGAGAATCGGAATCGGAACCGGAATCGTTCAAATCCAAACGATGCCCAACCCTAGCAGAGTAGGGCTGGGCGATATGGCCTCAGTCTAAATGATATCACAATATTTTTTGGCTCTATCACGATACATATCGCAATATTTTGACTATTCCTCTAAAGCACTTAAAAATGCTTGATTTAAAACCCTTTGATGGATACGGTCACGCAAATATGATGATTATAATAGTCCCTGCAACATATGTCTGCATTAAACCATGAAGATGCTTTCAAAAATAATGAAATTAACAGTTTCAAAATTTTTAAAAGAGTAGTCTACTGACACACTAATACATAATTTTTTTTATTAACATCTAAGACAATTTATATAAAAACTAAGACCTTTGAACAGTAGTGTTTTCTATCCACTTTAGCCAAAAATACACACACATATGGATGAGGGTTTGTGCAAAACATCACTATGTCCACGATACATTTAAAAAGTGTCTCGTTAATGAACTGTACCCGATATTTATTTAATATCATCATATTGCCCACCCCTAATGCAGAGCTTTCTCTATTTCTGCTGGGCAGGGAAACTCGCTCTCCGAAGTTGCCTACTGATTTGATACTACAGGTGTGCAAGGTTAACTTTGGGTAAGAGGGTTAGCCGGATGAGAAAACGACAAAATATGAAACATCCATAGTATAGGAAAAGAGGTTGCGCAGTATCGTATAACGACCCAGTGAGAACGGATAGAATGGAACTGGGCTAACGGCAGTGTGTGAGGAAGAGTATTAAAAAACTGTGAATGCTTTCCAGCTTTGCATTACTCAATCACTCAACTCCCTCCCTGCCAACTCCACTCAGCGTCAGACAGTCCAGCGGTCCAGCACACCCAGGGCCATAGGAAGCCAGGCATTCCTGTTTGAACTACGGAGCCGCTGTAGACCAATTCAGTGGGAATGTAACCAAACACCCACACGGAGCTAAGACACATGGTGATGGCTTTACCGGAGAAACAATGAAAACAGATTCTTCCTGAATTACATTTGAATACAGACACCGTTTCCAAGTATGCAGGCGCTGGTCAGATGAATGGTGGGCCAGGTGCACTTTACGCTACATGTAGACAGCTGGCGACCACTTGCAAGGGGAACTACGCCCGGAGAATGAATACATGTTGTTCCAACGGCTCCATAGTGAATTGTGAGAGATGGTAAAGATGACACTGAGAGCACCCAGGGGAATGTTCTGAATATGTGGGTATGGTTTCTGTTAAATAACTGTAGAAAACTACAAGAGAATGAAGCTCATTTAGTATAAAACCACAAATACAAACAGTCTATATTGTCAATGGAGCAGCCCGAGACTCACAAGTTTGATGGTTTCTGGCTTTGGGGAGAGAGAGTAGCTCATATTCACAAATATTGATTTAACTTTCCAAGGATGTGGAAATAACATATTAAAGTTCTGTATTTGGGTGGTGTTCCGCTTTAATGTTCAGGCCATTTGGTCAGGTCTGAATAAAAAAAATTAATCATTACCTATTATCCATGTATTAACATTGTCCATGTATTAATGTGGTGGAGCTGTATTTATACATGTAACACTGTACAGCTGTACATGTATTAACACTGTACAGCTGTAATTATGCATGTATTATTAACACTGTAAAGCTGTAATAATTTTTAGACGCTAACTGCAACCCTAGCCAATGTTCCCCTATATGTGCTATTATTCCTGCACTTTTCTAGTCTTCCCGTTAGTCTACATTTTCATAGTACATCATGTCTTCCGCCGCTCCTAGCATCTGTCGCTAAGGAAGTGTGGATCGGTTGGGAGGTGAGAGATGGGGCGGAAGTGGACCCTGACTGTGTGCTTCTGATGTGTGTCAGGGAGCAAAGGGTAGCTATGGCCTGACTGGTGCTGGTTATCTCCCAGACACATGGCAGGCAGCATGACCCCAATGGGGGGGGGGGGGGGGGGGGGGGCGTGCAGTCAGACAGACACAAACCTGACAAAGAGACAGACCAGGGCTAATCAGAGTTTCAATTCACATTTTGACAAGATAATTGAGATAAAACAATTATTGTGCCAATTATTATTTTGTCCTGTGTTGTAAATGCAGCACACCCTTCCTTCACAGCGGTGCGCTCCACCCCTACACCCCAAGCAGTAGTTTTAGCCCGTGTTGAGAGGGAGGAGGGAGCCATGGCTCCTTTCTCCAGTTATTTTGAAACGTAGGCAACTGATAGAAGATGACAGAAAGGCAGCTTTTGGTCAAGAAGAAAGGAAAAACGAATTTAGTCGTCATCAGGCATAACAAAAAATATTGTTTGTTTCCTGTTGGTTGTCAGTTAAGGCCATGGGTAGGTAGGGAATTTATTTTATTTAATTTTTTTATTTTATTCTTTCCCACGGCGACTATGGATAGGGAATTTCTTTATTTAATTAAAATGTTCACAACTACATGGATGCATGTACTCTGCCAGCATGTTTAACATCCATAATACTAAAGGTTTGACTAAGATTTCTATGAAACTTTATTAAAAAAATAAAAAGAAAATTTTGAATTGGGTCACACCTAAATCGGCAGGGTCGGTCGGCAACAGGAAACAAACCATTATTTTTGTTAGGCCTCATAAGATGTTCTCAAATCAATAAGTAACCGTGTTTATTGTTTAATAATCGTGATTTCAATGTAATGCTAACCTAAACCCTGAAGGACTGAGAAAGGACCGAGCCGCTAAGATGGGAAAACACGCAGAAGGTTTAGGAAGTTAAAAGTCGTGGCTGTATGAGCCCTGGAAAGGCAACAACATGGCCTATATTTCTGTGTGCAGTGTCGTCAGCGGGCTACACTCACTGGGGTGTGTCGCTGCTCTCTAGCTTCTCACAGAACTCCAAAGACATGGTTTATTAATAATGCAGATACCTTCTGGTGTTGTTTAGATTTCAACATGTTCTTTCTTAGTAGGGTTGCCGTGGTGATGTGGAATTTCCCATGACTAATAAACTGATGACAACACCGGTATTACCGGTGGTGACATCGGACATTTTACAAAATTATGCTCAATATCTCTAGAGCGCTTACTTTAACATCTTTAACATTATGCGGCCACATTGCTCCGTTGTCTCCGTCTACATCTGTTTTTAATACATTTTCAATAATTAGCCTAGTGTCCATTTGTTGGACAGACAAAGAGTTCTAATTTTTAAATAAACCAATGGACAGTAATACCTTCAGTCACTTTTCTATCTGTTCATTGATGGACAGATCAATGTAGTGCATTGATCACATACTGCGCAAACATACTTTTCCTCTGAGCTTTGCTGCTGCAGGGTTTAATCCCAAATATTTCCAAATCCTCTGCTATCGCTGTGTAATGTGTCGTGTTGTCTCTAGAGCCTTCTTTCTCTCCTTCACATGAAAAATAGCTGATCTCCGCGCAGACACGTTCAGTTTATAATGTTGTCGGACTTACACGCTTGATAACACGTTTAGTATTTTACAAATAATTTAATTGAATGTGGGCATCGATATGCGAAAATTTACCAAATGGGTTTTATTTCTATTCTAGTCAAAATAAAACTCATACAACGGGTGGGGGTGGTGGGTAAGTAATGTACTCAGTGGATGATGCCTGAACACAGATTAACACCATATCACAGACTACCGCGACAAGCCTAGTTCTTAGCGGGGGGATGCATTTCAGGGGAGAAGGGCCTCTAAACTTTAACGTTAGTGGCGGCACGTCGCATTCCTGGGGCAGCGGTAGGGCTGGGCGATATGGCCTAAAAATTAAACCTCAGATTTCTTTTTTATCCGATTTTTTTTCTCCTGAAAACTAGAAACGCCTAGGAAATCATTCAAATAACTAGGGATGTCCCGATCGCCTTTTTTTGCCCCCGATCCGATCCCGATCATGTGATTTTAAATATCTACCGATTCTGATCGTTCCCGATCCGATCTTTCACATTAGTAATCAATTTTGACGCATTTGTGTCAGAAACTGGCGGAGCAAGAAGCCCCTCTGTTGCCTATAGTCCGGGGCGCGAGCGCGGCGGTTCTTGTTATTACATTCATATGTGCTTCATATGAGAAATATTAAAAGTTTCAATATATGTTTGCACATTAGTATACATTCAGTGTTCGACTTACGTAATGATTAGCTCCATTCTGGTCTGAAACGCCGACGATAATCCTCAGTCACACAGCAAATAATTGCCGTTATCTGAAAAGTTAGTCTGAAAACTCCGCCTCCTGCTGCTTCATGAGTTTTTCCTCCACGCGAAATATCCTCCTTGCAAACATTGCAATTGCTGTTGGACTGGCTTGACTTTCTATTTTAAAATGCTTAGTTACAAACCTCTAGCAGCTGCTCAAGTCAGTGGATAACCATGTTTCGGGGAGCAACGTGTTGTTGTGATGTGAGCGTCTAAAATTAAAGGGAAAGTGTTTGTTGCAACGGTGTAAATTAAAGGGGATGTGTTTGTTGTGGACAATTATTCTGCTCTGTGTGACAATAAATACATTAATGATATATTATATGTAATTTAAAACCAAAACTAAGGCCTCCGTATGAGTTTAAGACGTGAACATGGTCATGTTTGTTGAAAAATTAAAAATTAAAAAAAAAATCTTTTTTTGACTGCCGATTTTTATTAAAAAAGATTCCCGATCCCGATCCTCTGACACAAAAGAGATTATCAAACCAAGATGAATTTCCCTATTGGGATTGAAGTGCAAACCTAACTTTTACCAATCTTCACTTAAAAAGAAAATATATATATATATATATATATATATATATATATATATATATATATATATATATATAAAAGGTTACTCTTGATCAAACAAAGATGAATGTCCCTATTGGGATTAATAGTGCAGTAATTGCTTTTTCACCAAACTTCACTTAAAACAAATAAAATGTGCCTCTTGATCATCAAACAAGAATGAATTGCCATATTGGGATTAATAAAGTGCAAATCTAACTTTCACCAAACATCACTTTGTCAAATAAAAGGTGAATAAAAATAAATAAAAAAATTACTGTTTATTTATTTTTTTGAGAATCGATAAAAAAAATTCAAAATCGTCCTAGATCATTAATTCGAATTAATCGAAAAATCGATTATCGCCGAGCCCTAGGCAGCGGTGACCGACAATGGTCATTCCAGAGGTTATTTCAGGTGTACGGTACCAGCGTACGGTGTAAGGCCTAAAAAAAAAATTGTTTGTTTCCGGTTGCCGACCGACCCTGCCGATTTAGCTGCGACCCAATATATTTCTTTTAAAAGAATTTAAAAAAAATAATAATAAAAAAAAAAAAAAAAATGTAATAAAGTTTCATAGAAATCTTAGTCAAACCTTTAGTATTATGGATATTAAACATGCTGGCAGAGTACATGCATCCATGTTGTTGCGAACATTTTAATTAAATAAAGAAAATCCCTATCCATAGTCGCCGTGGGAAAGAATAAAATTAAAAGATTAAATTAAATAAATTCCCTACCTACCCATGGCCTTAACTGACAACCAACAGGAAACAAACAATATTTTTTGTTATGCCTAACCTTCTGCTGCAGTATACTGACATAAGCCCAGCATTCCACCGGAGCTAGTTCCATTCCACAAGGTCTCTGGCCTCGAGTCATGGGGGACCCTGTGTCTTGGCTGTACACAGGGGTGGAGTTTAGGAGTGAAATAGTGTGAGAAATGAAAAGGTAATCACGCATGCAAAAATCACAGAAACTCGATGAAATACCTAGCGTGCCAACTGAAACGCACCGTTTTTACATCAAAAGGTTGTTTTGAGTCGAGCCATATTGACACGCTAGAATTGTAGGCATGCTATTTGTGCAGCTCTATTGTAGAGTGTTCTGTTCAAGGGTCAAACGGCACTAAATGGTCTCGTTTGACTGACTTGTGGAATGCAGATGTTACACTGACCTACTTTTGACCTGCAGGGCCACAAACAGCAAAGTCCTGCTGAATCCTCAGTCTACACTGTGTAGACAATCTAGAGTGACAGACAGACACAATCAAGTGAAATATAGGGGAGGCAGGCAGACAGAGTCAGTCAGTCAGTCAGTCAGTCAGTCAGTCAGTCAGTCAGTCAGTCAGTCAGTCAGTCAGTCAGTCAGTCAGACATGTCAAGTCAGATATACATGCATAGAGACAGATAAGTCAGTCAGACTGGAGCAAGTGAACTACTGACATAGATCAACAACTGTACTGAAAAAAACAAACACAAAATGTCCTAAAACCGGCAACCTTTTTGTGATAGGTCACTTCCCATTGCCACGCCCCCTTTAGCCAATTGACATGAACACGCACACACACACTTGACCTCCATGACCAATTCCAACCTCCTATTAGGCAATTAGGGCTGTCCCCAACCCCAAGCCTGTTTTTGGGATTCGAACATTCGCCAGGTTTTTTCGAACGGACGTTCGAACCATAGTTTTTAATCATGCAAAATATTTGCTACTAAATACTTTTTCTGGTTCAGTACCGTCGAGTATTAGCGCACATTTACGCATATAACGCAGCGCATATGCGCACATTGCTGCGGTTATTAACAGTACTGACTACGTACTGGTCACGGGAGGCTTCAATAACGTTTGGATGATAATCCATTTTGTGAATACATTTGTTGAAACAACATCTTTGTTGGCCGACGGCTGCTGCTAGCCTGCTATCTTAACGTTAGCAAGCTAATGCTAACGTTAACGCAAAGCTAACGCGAGCTAGCTCTGCATAGCTTAATTAACGTGCATAACATAACTTAACCGTGTAACGTTAAGTAACTTGTGTTCCGCTGGGAAAGCATCAGCATCAGTGCATACACTTGGTTTAATCCAAACGTCCATTCGGAAACGTATTATGAAATAAGATGAGTGAGTGTGAGTCACTAAACTCTCTATTTTTTGCATGTTTGATTAATTTCCTGATATGACTGGGAGTCGGGACCTCTCCTCATCTCACTAGACTCTAGACTGTGTTGTTGTGGCCCATGTTCGCGCGTGACTTTTGAATTATTGTAAACACAACATAGTATTGTGATATTCTGATATATATCACATTCTGATATATATTTTTCTTGTAAAAGAAATAAAAAAGATTTAAATTAAAATTTTTAAAATTTTAAAGAATTCAAAAGCGGAGGTTCAAACCCATTAAGATTCTAACGCCAACGTAACAAACGAAGGTTCAAATGTTTGGGCGAGACCTGAGGCCGCTAGAGGGTGGGGGACATTTTGGTGAGTGACCTATAGAGCTGCTGGTCGCAAGTAAAAAGGAACCTAACCATTAGGGGTGGGATGATACATCGATCCAGATCGATACATTGATCTAATTATCAATGATCCAATAGGATCGATGCAACGTAAAAAGATCGGATCATATTTTTCTTTTTTAAAGATTTATTTTTTAGCATTTATTGCTTTTCATGGTCAGACTGACATGACTAGGGATGGGTACCTTTCACATTTGAACCGATACGGTACCGGTACCTGTGAATCGATACCGGTACCTTTTTTTGGTCTCTAAAAATGTAATTTACCTACCTCAGTCGTGAAAAAAAATCCAAACTTCAAATAACTACACTTTCGACCGTTTTCGGCTTGCCATTGCCCCAACTGCTTTATTGTTGAATCAAGTCAAATCCTAGGTAAGCGTATATTGTGCGTGTGAATGTTGACATGAAAAGAAAAAAGGTTTAAAAAAAATAATAATAATAATATTTAAAAAAAAATTGTATCTCACGTGAATCGATACTCGGTAGTACCGACGTGTTTCGGTAAGTACCTTTAAAAGTACAGAATTCGGTACCCATCCCTAGACATGACCGACAGAGGAGGAGAGGATGAACGGGAGAAGAGGCGGGGAAGACATGCGATAAAGTGTCACCGGGAGCGGGAGGGGAACCCGGGACGGCCGCGTAGGTGTGCAAGGCACTATGCGGTGCGCCACGAGGTCGCCCAAGATCGGTTCATATTGATACTCTTATTTTGAAAATCCTGTGGCAAGTCTCATTACTCCCAAGCGCAGCTCCGGCAGCTGGATTCGCGCAAGATCATCATCACGCAAGATGTGAAAACAAACCAACCAGTCAGTTTAGCGGGATGGCTATACGCCCAACAACAACAACAGATTGATTGATTGATTGATTGATTGAAAACTTTATTAACAGATTGCAGAATGGGTACAATACAGTACAGCTCAATACACACAATTGTTAAGGGGATGCAGACCAGAGAAAGACTTTCGTCTTGTTTACATCAGGGTCCCCCATTTTCAATTCATCAGGACATTATGACATACATGACATACAGATAGTCAGTACTGCTACATCTATACATTTATGACATACCAGATTTGCAAATACAGTACTGTTTGTGATACAGAAGGAGTCAGGAAAAGGGAGTATATACATTTGACGTAGAAACTGTACATTGGAGGAGGTTGGGTGGGGGGGGTTGGGTACACTGGGATATTGACAATCATACTGGGTAATCTACATTGGAGGTGGTTGGGGGGGGGGGGCACACTGTATAAACAAGCAAAACTGTACATTGAGGGGGGGGGGGAGACACTGTACAGCAGTAGCACAGTGTGTGTAGATGTTACAGCAGGGCTTCAGAGTGCGCCTATTTTGGTTGCATTTTGCGACCCGAAATAAGTCCCTGCTTTTTTTTTTGCAATGGGTCCAATCAGGGAGCGAAATTAACTTTTTGACTCACCGGCCAGTGGCGGGTAGATGGGAAGAATCTACCCGCCAAGCATATTTCTTACCTGCCAACTTTTTTTTGATAAAATTTTTTTTTTATTATTATTTTATATAGATTTTTTTTTAATAAAATATATATATTATATAATCATACTTGTGATTGTGTTATCTGCGAGACATCGCCACCTCGCTGTCTGCAAACAGCTCCACTGTCTGTGTGTATACTCGAGTGGCCTCCAGCTCCAGCAAGGATTCTCCGGGGGTGCAGCTGGGCCCTAAACGCTACATTCAGCATGCAAAAGAATTCTCCGGCGCTGCACCTGGACCCTAGTCAGCAGCCCTCACTCATGCGATGTAAACCAGGGACTCGAATACGCATGTTGTTGTTGTAGGACATTGATGCCAAGAGCTATCTGTAGCTACTGCTGGATGGCGTTGGGACAACGCCTCAGTGAACTATTTAGTTTACTGCGACATTTCGTAGTGACTAGTTACCTAGCCAACGGAGGTATTATGCACTGGACTATTGCTGGAGGATTTGTTGATGTCGGGAGCTATCCGTAGCTAGCCGGCTGGATAACGTTACACAATGCCTCGCGTATTAAACTAAGTGAATAGTTGACTGGGTCATTTTGTAACGGTAGCTAACGTTATCTCACGAAGGTCCCACACTGACTAGACTAACGTCACAGTGAGGCAATAGCCTCTGTTTACATGCAGGCATTAGCAGCAGCAGCAGTGCTAACTAACGTCACGGTGACTTGGAGGCAATAGCCTCTGTTTACATGCAGGCATACAGAAACAGGTGGGGAGGGGCTAGCAGCAGTGCGCGGTGCGCGCTTCATGTCGGCTGAGACAGCGAGTGAGAACTCCGCTAAAGAATTGGATCATGATTTTCGGTTTTCACATGACTATTTGATAGCCCGTCACACGGCGCTCAGACGTCTCAGTGGGAGGCGCCAAACGTAAAAACTGAGCGCAAATGGCGGGTGGCGCTCTCTAGTTTCGGTCCCTGGGTCTAGAGCCATATGAAATCCACGTTCACGGAATCGCGGACGGAATCGCGGAATTAACCAATAAAAATGGAATCAACTGCAAAACGTGGAATATTGCAGAATTTGGCCTAATCTGGACTGAAATTTCGTTTTTGGGTGGAACGTTTGGTGCACACGCGACCGGGGAGGCGAGGACTCTACAGCGTGTTACACATAACACAGCCGCGGTGCTCAAGCGTCTGGCTGCTTCAGTGTTAACATCGTCAAGAAGCTAAACAATTCCACAATAAGCCCTCAATTCAGAGCAGAACAGTATCCTAATGACTTTTATGCCTCCGGTGATAAGGTGTTTTGCTAATTCTGTCAACGTTCCGTGGACTGGACCCGCAAAAACACTTGCGACACTATTGTGATTAAATAGCTATAACGTTAGGACGTTTAGCGTCTAGCTAAATCTAGTGCACCCATCCATTTGTTTAATGCAAACGATTGTCATTATACACTGCCCTTTATAAACTAAATACACTTAAATAGCTATGTAACGTTATAGGACTATCTATGGAAATGATAGCTTCTAGAAGTTCTAGCTAAATCTGGTGCACCCATATTTGTTTAATGCAAACGATTGTCATTATACACTGCCCTTTATAATCTAAATAAACTTAAATAGCTATGAAACGTTACAGTACATAGGACTATAGATGGAAATGATAGCTTCTTGCTAAATCTAGTGCACCCATCCATTTGTTTAATGCAAACGATTGCCATTATACACTGTCCTGATGAATTGAAAATGGGGGACCCTGATGTAAACAAGACGAAAGTCTTTCTCTGGTCTGCATCCCCTTAACAATTGTGTGTATTGAGCTGTACTGTACCCATTCTGCAATCTGTTAATAAAGTTTTCAATCAATCAATCAATCCTTTATAAACGAAATAAACTAAACTAAAGGTGCCTAAATTATGCATTACTACATTTCATCACAATATAATAGATATAGCTAGGTTACTGACATTGTCATTGTGATAATGTCAGTAGTAGCTAGCTGTATCTATTGTTTACACTTGAAATATGTATTTTTATTTTGTCACAATATTAATTGAAAAATATTGTGTAAAATTGAACTGTATTTCTGAGTTGCAGCACTTAAAAACATTAAATGGACTGTTATATCTTATTCAATTGTGGACATTTATTCATTCCCACTTATTAGACACTATTTCTGATGGTAAAATGAGCATAAAAGGCAAAATACAGAATTCTGAAATATTAAAACGGAAAAAATGGAATTTGGGAAAAAATTAAATGGAATTTGGAAAATAATAAAAGGATTTCATATGGCTCTACCTGGGTCCAATGCATCTAACATGCTTTGCATCCTCGCCATTCCTGTATGCCCACTAGGGCTGTCTTAAATACTTCAAAGCTTCGTTCGATAGCACAAGCTTCGAACATACATTTAAATTTTTTATTTTTTTACTTCGATTTGTGTGTGTGTGTGTGCGTGTGCGTGTGCGTGTGCGTGTGTCAGCGTTTCCGTTAGCCGGTAATTACCGGTTTTTGACCGGCAAAATCTGTTGAAGTCCGACATATTTAATCTCTCCGGTCATAATGTCCGGTGAAAATAATTCCCTCTAAACACAATTAGATTATTTGAATTGTATTAAAATAGGCTAAAATTAAATAGCCTATGCGATGAACGAAACAAACAATCATTAAGCAGCCGGTCTAATAATGACATTGTCTTGTCAGCGCGAGCTGGCTGCTGATATATTTGCGAGAAGCATCCATCTGCCGGCCGGCAGGGTGCAGTACTCCAATTCAGCCATTGGCAATTCAGCTGTTGGGTGGGGGCGCTGCTGAGCGGTTTCCAGACCGGACCTAAAAACACTGCTGCTCCATGCTTCACGTAAATATATCAGCAGCCAGCTCGCGCTGACAAGACAATGTCATTATTAGACCGGCTGCTTAATGATTGTTTGTTTCGTTCATCGCATAGGCTATTTAATTTTAGCCTATTTTAATACAATTCAAATAATCAAATTGTGTTTAGAGGGAATTATTTTCACCGGACATTATGACCAGCACCAAGTCGTTGGGAGGTGGAGATATAAATCACGCAAACCCACGATAATGTTCAGTTCTTCGCTTGATATAATTAATATAAATGTCCAATATAACGGAATTCGTTAGCTCATAAAAATGTGATTATAACAGACTGCTGTTTATTAAGGTCGGGCAGACTGCCCACCGACACCTCAAGTCGGCAGCAGCACGAAGTCTCGAGGGACTTATTTTATTTGGAATATATTAATGACTGTATATACGCAAAAGTAGCCTAATTTTAAGTTAAAATATTATAAATGCCTTGATGATGTCATTCTTTATATAGGCATATCAATTGTTTTTAAGCTCAATAAACTCTGACCGGAATTTATCCCATTTGTCCGGTAGATTGAAATCTACCGGACACTCAGACCTGCAAAAAAAAATTCTAACGGAAACCCTGGCGTGTGTGTGTGTGCATGGGGCCATTGGGTGGGGCCGGGGGACAAATACACTGGAGGAAAGTAACCCAGCTCAGCACTGCCCAAATTATATCATCACTATTGCCTGTTTGAAGGATATCATCCTCAAACACATAATACACCTACATGCCTTGTAGAATTCCAGACCACACATAAGAAAGAAAGATACTGGGATGAATAAACAAAATAGGAAATAAAATGTAGAAATGCATGCAATACATAAATAAATATGAATCTCCATATATGAAATAGAACATTTAGATAAGGTGCTACTGAGATGTTTTGGTGAGTTCTTTGTTTTTTTGTGTAAGTAGCCCTTCTTAAAAATGCATGAACAACATTCACTGATAATTGGTCTGTAGTGGAGTCTACAAGGTCTACATTGCCGGACCTTGTAGACTGACATAATTCTGTGCATAGTTTAGTCTACACAGTCCATATTTCAAATAATCTTCTTAAACATTCTTGATTTGGGGGATTGGTAGTTCCCATGAAATCTGAAGTTGTTCAAACGACAACAGCGATCCACCTTGAATTAAATCACACAGCCGAGTGAAACCTTGTTGGCTGCGTGCGTCACAGTCACGAAAGGGGCTACTTAATTAATAAATACAATCCACTTTATTTATAGAGCACATTTAAAAACAACAAAGTTTACCAAAGTGCTGTACAAATCCCACAGCATAAGATAAAAAAAAAGAAAGAAATTTAATTTAAAATTAAAAGAAAAAAAAATCGAAGCTTCGAATTAAAATCGAAGCTCGGTCCCGAAGCTTCGATTGCCAAAAAAAGCTTCGAAGGTCAGCCCTAGGGCTGCACGATTAATCGTTTTTTAGGTAGACCTGGCCAAGATGACAGCAATAACATTTGCAATACATCACACAGCAATAAAATGTGCGATACATCACACAAGAACATAATAAATGTGCATGTATAAAGCAGCAACATGCTTCTTGTAAAAAAAAATATATATATGTTATAATCGCATCGCAAATCGCAATCGCAATATCTGTCAGAATAATCGCAATTAGATTATTTCCCAAAATCGTGCAGCCCTAGTCAGCCCTAATGCCCACGTTGCGTTAAAAACCTAAATTAACGTTAGCTGCTTACACTAACTAAGCTAACCCCGCTCAGAGGCATAGAGAAAACAGGGGAGTTCCATTAGTGAGGAAAGGGGGGGGGGGGCTGAGCCTCTCTCTCTCCCTCTCTCTCCCCCTCTATCTCTCTCTCTACATTCAATGATTTTAAAATGTTACACAATAAAAACTAGATGGTTGATGATAATAAACATTTTATATACATATATATATATATTATATATATTTTAATATTTTTTTAAATATAAAGTTTGCCAATAGGGATGCATCAGTAGTATTGGCAGTGGTAGTAGTCGTATTAGTAATCCCGTATATTTTTTTATTTTCTAAAAAATAAACCAGTTCAACACTTTTGCTTCATTTCTTTGGTGGCTCAAATGTATGCTCTAGTCTAGTCCAGTGGTTCCCAATCCTCTCCTCGAGACACCCCAGCCGTTCCATTTGTTAAATTCCACCTCCAATTTAACAAATACATTGAACGGCTGGGGTGCTTCGAGGAGAGGATTGGGAAGCACTGCTCTAGTCGATATTGTGTTTTGAGCACAAAGTTCATCATCTCTTTATTGTTCTCTCAAAATGCACCAGATTGATGCATTTAACTTTAAAATGTACGAAAAATTTAAAAAAAACAAGACAAAGAATGAAACATAAAACCTAATGGTATCTACAACTAGGATATTCAGTATTATCTAGACAAGACAATATACTTATAAAAGTCATGTTTCACAGGGTCAGTGGGTCTCATTTCTAGAAGTGACAGGAGAGAGGGCTCACTCAATGCTTTGGAACAGGCCAACTGTCATGACCTCATTCTACAAGGAAACATTTGAAAAGGCAACATGACGGTTGGCTCAATAAATTGGATTCCTTACAGGAATGGACCGTTGAAAAACCATAAAACCTTAAACGGTTAACAGCATGCCAGGAGCATCTAATTACAGACCTATCCTTTTAAGGTATACTGTACACACAGCACACAACCAGGTCTCACTGTGAAATCCAATGCATTAGGTTTTGGACATGATGGTATGACAGTACAGGAGGAAGCAGTTTAGTTGTGATGAATAGGGGTGCACTTACTACTGTACATGTGATGTTTAAAAAACAGTAAAAACATACACCATACACGTTGGGTTGTGGTGGCCAGTGTGGGCCATGTGGGAGGGTATATGTAGCATCAGTATTGGCAATACCTGGAGCTCACATCTTAACCACTTCCTCCTGTGCCCACACTCCTTACCCTAAACCGTCCAACCAGAGTGCAAATGTAACAGTAAAGTGCAATAATATACAATGTACAGTTAATTCAACTGGGTATAAAATATATAAATTAGTACTACTGAGTGTAGTGCTAATCAGATGTATACAGAGTATTAATATGTACAGTGATACATGTATACATTACACTACTGGCCAGCAACGTAACTAGTAAGAGTAGGTAAGGGATATGTGTACAGTACTACAGATACTGTATATAGTATAACAGTGTAAGAATGATCATGATGCAGGTAGGGATGGGAATTGATAGGATTTTATCGATACGATTCCATTATCGATTCTGCTTATCGATTCGATTCTTTATCGATTCTCTTATCGATACCTGATCAATTTATAATTTAAATAAATAAATTGAAAATGCAACAGAACTAAGCTGGTTAGAATAACAACATGCAACTTGACATTTCTGATTGTCATTTATTGTTGAGCCCCCATGTCAGGGGCGACAGTGGCTCGGGAGGTAGAGCAGTCGTCTGGCAATCCGGAGGTTCCCGGTTCGATTCCCGCTCCTCCCGGGCAGCGTGTCGATGTGTCCTTGAGCAAGACACTTAACCCCTAAGTGCACCTTGCATGGTTGCCTCCGCCGTCGTTGTGTGAATGTGTGAGTGATTGGGTAAAATGTAAGGAACAAATTGTAAAGCGATTTGGATAAAAGCGCTATATAAAAAAGCAGCCATTTACCATGTCAGAAAAATACAAAAACTGTAAAAAATAAAACATTAACTATAGCCTACACTTAAATAAAATAATGTATTTGAGATTCTCTTAAAATGTATTTATTTTTTTATTCTTAAACTAATTGAATCTATTGAATAACAGGTCGTTATTCCTCTGACTTCTGTCTCACACACACACACACACACACACACACACACACACACACACACACACACACACACACAGAGAGCTCCCTCCCCGGGCCCCTGTCCTGTAAGGTATTGGCTTGTGTTGCTACACGGACACATTTGTATGTTGCACCATGGTACTTCCTGTCTGACAGACTCAGAGTAGAGACTTAGTAAACAAACACTCAGACTCTTATTATGTGAACTAAAGAGTACAAGGTTTACACAACAGTCCCCACCCGCTGTTTTATTGTATTTGTACCTGTACTATCCGCTGTCAGCTGTTTATCTCTCTTTGTGAGCTTGATTAAATAGCGTTAGCTCACGTTAGCTAGCGATAGCTCCGCGGCTAATTTTAGCTCACCCTAAACTAAATCAATGACTAGGTTCTAAAGCATTCAAGTAGTTTTCACTGCACATAGAAGTAGCCAAACAGCGGGAGCATTTCGGGAGCATATTACCAAAACCCAGGCAATTTCGAGCCCTTAATCAATCAAATAGAGTGCCATGGCTACATGCTAACGCTAACATTATTGCGCAACTAGGAAAAACCTGGCAGCGATAAGGGAATCGAAAGTCACGGGAGCCACACGGTTCCAGGCATCGGCCAATTAGGAACCGGTTCCCAACCGGAACCGGTTTTCGATTCCCATCCCTAGATGCAGGTAACGTACAGACAGATGTGGATACATAGATGTTAGAGCTGTGAATCTTCACTGGCCTCACGATTATTCGATTACGATTCAGCTGTCCACGATTCGATTATATGACGCATCTCAATAATATTATATATTTTTATATAATATATAATATAATATTTTTCCAATGGAGCTCAGAGAGAGTTTGCAGCACTAACGTGAGGCTAGATATATGAATTCAAATCGCTAATTTAAAAAAAACGAGATCCGTCATTGGCAATGAACGGTCGGCATGAACAAACGAGTATCTCGTCGTTGGCATTGAAAGTGTTAAAAAGGGGAAAAAAGGAAATAAATTGTAATAATCTATTATGTTCCGTCACTGCATCGATGCAGAATCGTCCATGTCCTCATCGCGATGCATCTTAACATTTTGGTTGCCGAAAACGTAGAACTACGTTTCTGTCGCCCGATCATTGAGTGCCGGAAACGTAGATCTACGTTTATCTCACGGTATTTATTTTATTCGCTATTGCCATTCATAATTCAGCGGGGCACCTTGTGCATGCTGTACTGAATGTGTCTGAGCTGGCAGACGGCCTTCGGCCATTATTGCACCCCGTTAGAAACGGGTTTGTTTATTTTCTCTACCGAGCTGCGGCGTGGGGGCGGGTCCTAAACACTCCGGCAAAACACACGCTTGTAGGGATGGTTTTGACTACTGACCCCGCCCGCCCGTTGAAGTGCAATGCCCAACAATGTCGGAGACAGGATCGCTGTGGATAATTGGCGATCAGATATTTGGATAAATTTTTTTGCATTACATCAGAGACCAGGTAAGGACATTATTAGGGATGGGAATCGAAAACCGGTTCCCGTTGGGAACCGGTTCCTAATTGGCCGATGCCTGGAACCGTGTGGCTCCCGTGACTTTCGATTCCCTTATCGCTGCCTACAGTTGCGCAATAATGTTAGCCGTTAGCATGTAGCCATGGCAGACTCTATTTGATTCCTTAATGGCTCGAAATTGCCTGGGTTTTGGTAATATGCTCCCGAAATGCTCCTGCTGTTTGGCTACTTCTATGTGCAGTGAAAACTACTTGAATGCTTTAGAACCTAGTCATTGATTTAGATCAGGCTGAGCTAAAATTAGCCGCGGAGCTAACGTGAGCTAACGCTATTTAATCAAGCTCACAAAGAGAGATAAACAGCTGACAGCGGATAGTACAGGTACAAATACAATAAAACAGCAGGTGGGGGCTGTTGTGTAAACCTTGTACTCTTTAGTTCACATATAATGAGAGACGGAATGTTTGTTTACAAGACTGTAAGCCAGGAAGTACAGTGGTGCAACATACAAATGTGTCCGTGTAGCAACACAAGCCAATACCTTATAGGACAGGGGCCCGGGGAGCTCTCTCTCTCTGTGTGTGTGTGTGTGTGTGAGAGAGAGAGTGTGTGAGTGAGAGACAGAAGTCAGAGGAATAACAACCTGTTATTCAATAGATTAAATTAGTTTAAGAATAAAAAAATAAATACATTTTAAGAGAATCTCAAATACATTATTTTATTTAAGTGTAGGCTATAGTTAATGTTTTATTTTTTACAGTTTTTGTATTTTTCTGACATGGGGGCTCAACAATAAATGACAATCAGAAATGTCAAGTTGCATGTTATTCTAACCAGCTTAGACCCCTACGCTCTGCATCTTCTGGCCGCCTCAGACCTACTCCTATCCGAGCTCCGGGAGGGTCATCAAAGAGAAGTCGCCTATTCTCAGTCCTTGCCCCACAATGGTGGAATGAACTACCCACCCCAGTTAGGACAGCCGAAACCCATCCAATCTTTCGCCGTCGACTAAAGACGCACTTCTTCAACCATTATCTGAATAAAAAAAAATATATCTAACCCTAACTAACCGTACTGTCATGCACTTGTCCTAATAAACTAACCTACACTTTAGCACTCAACACTTTGATGAACATTGTTGCTCAGCTGATAGAGTTGTGCCCTTCCTGATGGCTTGTCGTACAGAACTTGTAAGTCGCTTTGGATAAAAGCGTCAGCTAAATGACTAAATGTAGTTCTGTTGCATTTTCAATTTATTTATTTAAATTATAAATTGATCAGGTATCGATAAGGGAATCGATAAAGAATCGAATCGATAAGCAGAATCGATAATGGAATCGTATCGATAAAATCCTATCAATTCCCATCCCTAGACATTATATATGAAAGCTTGCGTTGATCTGATATTTATTTCTACCCCGATCGACGCCGTCTCTGTGTCTGTATGCTGTTGGGTTGCAGGAGGGGGGGGGGCAATGTTGCCGGTCTAAACAACATTGCATGCGTGCACGAGGAAGGATAATAATTATGATCTAGCGTTGATTTCAGGAAGATCCGATAATCAGGCGAAAAATGACAACGTGTTTATTGAATTACACAAAAACGCAGTTTTCGCGTCTTTTCCCTGGAATGACTCAGAAGCACCCAAACTATATTCATATTCAAAACGGAAATGTACGGATGAAAAAATAATCTGTTTTTTGCACGTTGACCAGAAGCAAGTCACAGACTTGACGGCGTTATTAGACCCATAGCTATACTATAAAATATAGGTTTAGCTCTACAAACTACAACTACGTTTACATGGGGTTAATGGACGGCAAGGAAGGGGTCACTTCCCGGAAGGGGCGTGGCACTCAATGTGTTAACACTTTGAGTGCCAACGACGAGAAATCTCGTTAGTTCATGCCATGCGTTGAGTGCCAACGACGAGAAATCTCGTTATTAATCGTTATTTTTTTTATTGGCAATTTCCATTCATTTTTTATCAATCTAGCCTCACGTTACACCACTGGGACTCTGTCTGAGTTTGAACAGGGAAAATACCGCCCCTTATCCTCTCCCGGATGATAATGCACCCTTTGGATTGGATTGAATGAAAACGCATGGGGAAAAGAAAGTCCGGAATCCACATTTTACTTGTCAGGCATGTAACCCGAGCCTACTGCAGTCATCGCCGACCCTCAGAACAGCGTGGAATAGGTGTTTCCAGTACCCAGCGTTGGATCAATAAACACGATCGATATTTGGAATGGCGATCAGGAATTGGAATAATCTTTTTGGAGAAGATCGGATCTGAGGTAAGGAATCTATTTTACCAGTCTTGGGATAATCAGAGCTTTTTTCACAGATATATCAACGTGTCCCATATGTGTGCATACTGTGCTGATCAGGAAATGAGATTATTGATTTTTCAGCCCGTTTCTCTAGCGTGCATAAGTACACATATACTATCGATAATCTAGCGTATATTTGAAAACGATTCATAAATAGGCTGAAAAATGACAACGTTTTTTGTGTATTCCAGTAAAAAGCGTTTTTCAAAATGGTATAAAACGGAAATGTACCGATTAAAAAACAATCCGTTTCGACAATGTTGACTGGAAGCAAGTCATTGATAAGCGACGGGCGTATTAGACACATAGCCATAATTTAAGATATAGTTTATGTGTTCGCAAATGTGCTCGCTCTCTCATTGAATAGAGTGTTGGCACTCAAGCTCTATATTGTGCGCCCCCTGTTGGCAGTGTTAAGAGTCGAGAAATGTCCACACCCCTAACAGATATATATATATATATATACACACGGTAAAAAAAAGTATTATATACAGCATTATTGTTCATGCTATCATACAGAGTTATGGGTTATATGCAGGTATATAAGTAGTAGACATATAGAATAATTATATGCAGGTATATTTGGCAAGGGGATTGGGTTTCTTCATTGAGTGCTTATCCTTATCATTAGGGCACAAGTAAGTATCTTGTGTTTTATTATAAATAGGGTCAGCCCAATGAATTTGTCTGCATTAGGGAGATGTACAGTAGCCAAACACCCTTCTATAAGAAAAAAGGCAGAGAATCATCATCCTGGTAGCGTAGCAATTATCAATGTTGTTGCATCACCAGTGATTAGTCCGCCCTAACGGTTGGCTCAAACCAGCCACAACAGCAGAGCAGACCTCTGAGTCAATCTGACCATTAGGAAACACCCAGCTGTTCATGAATCAGCAGGAGTTGCCATCAGAGGACATCCTTCCTTCCTTTCATCGTTCTGTGTTCCTGATTCCCAGGTACCTTGTGGTGTCGTAGGGGTCAGATCTAGCCAGGGATACTCACTGTTTCCCTCTGAGAGACAGGGACAACTCACTGTTTTCCTCTGAGAGAGAGTGCAGCAGGGGGTCAGAGTGACAGTTGGCAGTTCAACTTTCCCCCTGCTGCAGACAACCACACCCTGCGTTACATTGAACAGAAAATATATAAGTATATACGCTTGCTGTAGTTACAGGGTGTGCTCCTACACTAATCATGCATTATTATTATTATATATTTGTATTTCATTATTTTTATTTAATTTGTATTATTATTATTATCATCATCGCTATTATCATTATTATTCATTTCATACAGCACAGTTTCTCCATATCAATCTGAAAAGCATAGGACTGCTGTATTTTAATTATAAATATACAGTACAACACCACCATGGCTCTCCTTTATATTGTTGGGGTGTCCGTGTCACCATAAATCAGTAGCCTGTATCCTATGTTAGGGATGCATGCATTAATACCTATTTTCCACTGACAATATACCATTTCTGAACTTTTAAGTATAAGCAAATACAGAGCAATGGTAGTGGAATCAAATCCATGACTTTTAGAATAGTGACAGTCTTAGACCAGAAGTTTGGCCAAATCCATTAGAAGGGAGTCAAAAAATTCAGAAAATCCATTATTAGGGAAATGTTATTGGGGAAATATTCCCGATACCAATGCCCGATGTCAGCCACAATGTCCTATCGGTGCATCCCAGGTCCTTGTATGAGCAACAATGCTGTAAGCAGAGGGTATGCAGGGTAAGTCTGACCTAGCTTCCATGCAGACTGACTGTTACATTGCAGTCTTCTCCAGTTAGCCGTATCTGTGTTTATGCTGGATCAGCCAGACAACAGACTCCCTCCTCCTGCTCCTGTGCTCCCCTGTGTATCCTGGTCTCGGAGTTATGATAACACAAGAGCATACAAGGGGAAGGCTGCCTGCCTGACGTCTCAGTGGAATAGCTGACGACCCCATAAAATGTGTCCAATCACAGCATCACTGGAGCAGATACAGCAGAAAAAGAAACTAGATGACACCGATTGATCGCACAAATACCCTGGATCCCTCTGCAAAGCCAGGGAGAGAGTCTTTGTCCCGGGGAAATGCCTGTCAGTTCAGGACAGGACCGTATCGCTCTATTTAGCCCCCGGCTGACTGTTGTTCCTCTGTGTTTATGTATGGATGTATGGTTGAATCTGGGTCAGCTGGAGTCATTACAGTATTGCTGTGGATTGTTAGTGTGCAGTGACTCAACAACACTGAGACCAATAACAGGGAGGTCCATGAAAAGGCATGTCTGAGGCCAATTGCCACTTTAATCTAAAAATATTGCGCAGAAATTGGGAGGACAGGGACAATAATTGCCCCCCCCCCCCAAAATCTTCCCAGATAATTTGGTTACTTTTGTCTGATATTTTGAAGTCAGTTGTGTCCTGTCAATTAAACATCCGCTAGACAATAACATCCCAGTGACATCATTGTAGCCTGTGAAAGTGAGGTAAACATGGTATAACTTACGGAACACATCACAAAAGTAAATTGATTAGGCTATTTTACAAAAATACGAATATCACCTTATTGGCCAAGAATTTCATAAAATCCCTCAGGAAATGGGTCACTGTTCTGCATGCCTAATTTACATTTTAGCATGAAAACAAGTTGCACAATAACTATAACTATTCCATCTCTTCTCGATACTACAATCAGAACACACATCTAGACCCTAGAACCACATCTCTCTCCTCTTCCTCAGAACACACATCTAGACCCTCATACCACATATCTCCCTCCTCTTCCTCACTACTAGTCAGAAGAACACACATCTAGATCCTCAAACCACATCTCTCCCTCCTCTTCCTCAATACAAGTCAGAAGAACAATGATCTAGATCCTCAAACCACATCTATCCCTCACTACTAGTCAGAAGAACACACATCTAGATCCTCAAACCACATCTCTCCCTCCTCTTCCTCGCTACTACAGCCAGAACAACACGCAAGTAGACCCTCAAACCACAACTCTCCCTCCTCTTCCTCACTACTACAGCCAGAACATGCATCTAGACCCTCAAACCACAACTCTTGTTTCCCTTCCTCTGTATGATGATGTGAATATTGGGTAGGACAATAATGTAGATAAATTAACTTTAACATTTTGATTGATTACATTTGAAAAGTGTACCCACAGCTCAAAACATGAGGTGATGTCGCTTATTGTAAATGAAATTGTCATCATGTACATTTACTTAGGTGTTTTTATCATTCACTTATTAAACAGGCTACATATGCAATGATTCGCATGTAATAACCTGCATCAGGATACAGTAGTGTGTACAGTAGGGGGAAACACCGGCATAGATATTTGACTTCTTGTCAAATGATGAATTAGTCATTAATTAATTGTCAGCAATCGTTATTCAAACTACATAATGCAGTGATGATGTCACTAGTTAATATGCATCTACTGTTATAGTGATACTGCTCACTAAATCAGCCTCTATCTGAGCCAAAGAAGAGGCACACCTGGATATGTCCCATACAGTTGTACGTAATGGTTAATTAATTTGTTACTGGTCAAATTTTGTAATATTTCACTATCGTGTGATTGCAATTTGCAACATTCAGTCATATCAGGGGACGAATGAAGAGTGCCATGTCCTCCTACATTCACATTCCACAGGCTATTCCGATCTGATCTGATCTAGAGAGGCTGCAATCCTGCACAGAGGGCTGGCAGACGGCTAGTGCACAACATGCCATTATTGTTAAGAGCAATGCACAGTGTGCCATTTCCAGCTATGAAAACAGCTTTGGCATAATCGAACATGATGTTTAATTCCCCAATAAAAACGACAAGAGCGTGACATTCCGAAACGTCGTGGAGGTGCAGCTTGTATAGATACCGGACAATATTGACACTATTAAGCGATCGGAAAGCGTGAATCTTCTTACCTGCGGTCCATGTTTATAATCCAGCCATGTAATATATGAATGTGTCCATTTATTTATATGTCCATTCGTATGAACGCGGTTTCCTCCTAAAAACACCCAACGATCGCTGGCCTGTTTAGCGGGGGTGATTGCTTGTTTAGGCCCAGGAGCAGTTCAGTGAGAAGGCGCCACTTGAAACTGACAGAGAGGGAGGCGGGTCACACGAACATCACCCGTGCGGAGGGGGGAGCTGGTCAACGTGAAGACATAACAACGCGTCCCCTAAACGTCACACCGGTATTAAATTGCATCGAAACGAGACGTGTGTCAACGACGGTATGAAATAGAGCGTCCCCTTTCGTGTAAACGATGTTGTGTTTTGCGATACGGCCGCGTTGTTGCTACGAGTCCCGAGGAGAAGCCCCCTCCCCTGAACTGTTCTTCAGAGTGAACCAGCGTGTTTAACTCCACTTTAATCCCATTGGTCTCTTCGAACGTGACGCGGTGCTGGAAGGCAAGGCACTGGCTACTGGGTGAAAACATGAGAGCAGGAGGCAGAAGACTTGTGTAATGTTCTCCTATATGCCAATGATTTAAGACATCTAGAGTCTAGACTAGAGACTATACTGTACAGGTCGCTGCTGCTGCTGCTGTTGGACCCCCAACTCGGCGAATGACTGCGATATAAAGTATGAATCCACAGAACCTTTACAGTACTAATACAAAGCACATCAACTGGGTCATTATTATTATTACCCATAAGATCACCCGGCAGATGATCTAACCACTCAGTACATGGTGCAAACCATAAATCTACGTAACATATTGGCCTAATCATCCGTAAGTGTTCCCTGCTGCTCAGAAGGAAAAGGTCAACGACATGCAGGCCCTTAATAAAAACCCACTCAGCTATCAACACATCACTGGTGTCGCAAACATGCTTTCGTTCTCAAAGGGAGAACGAGTTACTTCAGATAAACACGAGATATCAGAGTCAGAAATAAGCTTTTATCTGCTCTCAAGTGAGTGTGCAGGGGTATTGTTAGCCCAACCCCCCCCCCCCCCCTCTCCCCTCCCATGCAAAATGCATGTGTGTGTGTGTGTTTTGGTGTGTATATATGTGAGTGTGCGTGCATCTCCATGTGTGTATGTGTACATCTGTGACTCTCTTTCTCTGTCTCTCTCTCTCTCTTTGTCTCTCTCTTTGTCTCTCTCTTTCTTTCTTTCTTTCTCTGTTATTAGGTGTGCTGACAGGTGGAGTCTCTCTGCCACTATCAGCTCACTACACACTACAGAGAAGGATTCTCTTTCAGGCTTCCAACATGGCGGACACTCTCCTCACCCCTTGTGTTACTGGACGCCTGCCTCTTTTTAAGCACTAATAGATACACCTTGTGTCACTGGTCGCCTGGCTGTTTTCAAGCACTAATAGATACACCTCGTGTCACTGGTCGCCTGGCTGTTTTCAAGCACTAATAGATACACCTCGTGTCACTGGACGCCTGGCTGTTTTCAAGCACTAATAGAAACACATTGTGTCACTGGACGCCTGGCTCTTTTCAAGCACTAATAGATACACATCGTGTCACTGGTCGCCTGGCTGTTTTCAAGCACTAATTTTCAGGAATTTGTATTTAAGTATTTAGGAGCAGTGGGGCGCCCAGGGACCAACTGTAGTTCTAATGCCAGTCCTGTCATGGGCATTGATTGGTGTTATCCGCTTTGCCAGATAATGCTAAATATCTGCCCTGAACTTTAAAGCATACTGTATACGTTCATGTTTATATGAGAGAGAGAGCCAGATAGTGGTAGAGCGTTTGTCGGCCACCACCCAGGGTCTCTGAATAGGCAAAGCAACATGAGTTCAACAGTAAAATGTAATTTGCTTGTAATGTACAATGTAGAAAGAGGTGATTTCCTCTATTCAGTGCTTATTACTAACATTATCTGATTGAGTTCTAGGGTGGAATGTGGGCGCAAGGCTGTTGACCTCTCACTTACTCTGTGTCCAGTAAAAACAGTGGCCTTAGTAATGCTTTCTTTTAGGGTGGTGAAAAAAACATTAGCCTTCTAATGTCCTCCTCCTCCTCCCACACACAGCGCTGTGAATGGGGGTCCTGTGTTGCTGCATAACTATAACTGCATAATAGCAGTCGCATAACAGCAATGTACTTGTAGAGGACTGAGGGAAACAAAAAGGCATTATTCTGCCTTAACTTACATTGTGTTTGACAAGAGTTACGAAAATGTGTCAAAGGAGGCATGTTAATAGAAACGGTTCTGTAATTATGTGATGCATTACAACTGAGTGTGACATTAGGAAGAAAGATGTCTCATGTAATTGAATATTAAAGCGTTATCATTGCACCATCACAGATATATGGATATGGTGGAGGCCAAACCTTGATGTTAAAGGAACATGACAACATTATGGGAATGCGCTAGAAAGCTATCTAGCTCCAAGTTAGCCTAGCTTAGCACAAACTAATGGTTATTTTGGCCAACAGCTAGGCTAGCCGATCCGTATCCGCTTCCATTCATTTGTGCTAAGCTAGGCTAGCTTGCAGCAGGATAGCTTTCTACTGAACACACAGAGGGGAAATTGGTATCTATCTATCTTCTTGTCTTAATTTTAACATCATCACAAGGACATTCACACACAATGCCTCCAATCAGAACAGCTTGACCTAATAGTATCTGCACGGGTTTGCTAATTAAACAAACCACAGGGGGCCAGAGGAACATAAAGTAATGTAGCTTCAATTGAGAGAGAGAGAGAGAGAGAGAGAGAGAGAGAGAGAGAGAGAGAGAGAGAGAGAGAGAGAGAGAGAGAGAGAGAGAGAGAGAGAGAGAGAGAGAGAGAGAGAGAGAGAGGGAAGACGACCAGTGCAGGTTCGATCCCTCATCTCAGCAGGTGAGGTTATGCAGCGGCTCCTAACTGCACCTCGCTGCCACACCTCTTGTCCTCAGCGTGCCGGTCTGTCAGAACCCTCTGAGTACTATTCAAATCAGACAAAGGCCTGTCTACCTAAGGTAGGGCTGGTTAGGCTGCTCACACACTCCCTGCATAACAAAGGAATCATGCGTTATTTCATCCGTGGGAATCTTCAAAGACAGACCTTGTCATATCGCATCATCAAAGGCAGACTCACAATAGGGTGCATGGAATTATTCGCCCCTGCAAACGAAGGAGAGGGAATGAATGAAAGGATGGTACTCACTGTGCTGAGGGGAGACGAAGAACAGCAGCTCAAGAGCCGAGGTCTTCCTCTATGTGGTGTCTGTTCTTTTTATTTCCTTCCCTCCCTCTCTCTCTATCTCTCTCTCCTTCCCTCCTTCTTGTTCTTCTTTCCGCTTCTCACCACAGCAAGATGCTGCCTGGACCAGTGCACGTTGTCATGGCAACCGAGACCCGGGTAGGCGGGGGAGATTATCACGTGAACGGGTCTCCCTTGATGCTGATTGGCCACACACACAGGGAAGCGGGGAGGATGGGGTTGGAGTTGGGTGAGTGTGAATGGGGGATCCTCCCAGGGATGATGTCACACACCCACTGGCTCACAAAGGGAGGGTTCCTCGTGCCGGCTGCCTGCAAACACACACAGACACAATGGGCTGGTGTTAGGTCACTGCAAGCAATGTGAGGGCGGAAGATGGACAAGGGGGTGTCTATTTGACTGACTGACTGACTGATTGTCTGACTGAGTGGCTGGCTGACTAACTGGACTACTGACTGACTGACTGACTGACTGACTGACTGACTGACTGACTGACTGACTGACTGACTGACTGACTGACTGACTGACTGACTGGCTGGCTGACTAACTGGCCTACTGACTGACTGACTGGCTGACTAACTGACTGGCTCGCTGACTGACTGACTGACTGACTGACTGACTGACTGACTGACTGACTGACTGACTGACTGACTGACTGACTGACTGACTGACTGACTGACTGACTGACTGACTGACTGATTGTCTGACTGAGTGGCTGGCTGGCTGGCTGACTAACTGGACTACTGACTGACTGACTGACTGACTGACTGACTGACTGACTGGCTGGCTGACTAACTGGCCTACTGACTGACTGACTGACTGACTGACTGACTGACTGACTGACTGACTGACTGACTGACTGACTGACTGACTGACTGACTGACTGACTGACTGACTGGATGGAGTGGATGGATGGATGACTGACAGACAGACAGGATTGCTGGCTGTCTAAGCTGAGAGCTGGGGGTATTTTCTGGCTCAGCTGTCTCCCACAGTGTGCTCTGCTCTGTGATGCTGCTACCAGCGATGCACTATAATATGCTACAGAACTCCACACTGCCAGGGGGGCTCTCATACCGAAATAACAGAGCCGTAATAAGACATACCAGAGCTCACACATATGTGTCAGCTTGACCCGCCGGCCTGCCACAACACAGCCCCTCCACCGGGGCAGCGGGGGCTATATATGGCACCGGAGAAACACATGCATTGATGTTACTTTAAACTCTCAGCTGTGTGATATTCTACACTGCATCCAAAAGTCAGACATGCAAATATCATGCATGTGAAATATCTGTGGGGGAAGAGCAACCCATTCAGAAAAGGATTGTAAGAAAACATTTTATTAGAAACATATCGTTTCTGTTTTCAGATATCATTACCATACTCATCTCATCTATTTTTTTTATTTTGTATACTATTATATGTTAGATTGACTGGCTTCCCAGCCATATAAAGCAGATTCTGTAAATTCCTTGTATGAATCATGTGGTTTTACTGCCATATGCTTTACTTAAAAATGTCTTAGCCATGTAACAATCTTGTAAGATATACATATTTTCCATAGGAGACATCTCCTTGTGGGAAGAGTACACCATGTGTTACTGACATATACGTGGGAATGAAAGCATAACGTGGAGGGAATGTGTAAATGCTTAACGCCACATAGAAACTCACACAAACCCAGATGTGTGCACACACACCCACAGTTACTACCTCAAAATAGCCAGTCTGGACTAACTCTCAGTATAGTACAACCAGAAGCTATGTTTGCTGTAGGCAAAGACAACATTGTTCTGGCCTTTGCAGATAAAAGAAGTAAAGTGGAGCAGATTTCCTGAGTGAAGGAGATTAGACTATTATTACGCACTTCGTTTTATCAACAGGCTAAATTTGCAACAGCCAGGCAGTGAAAAGAGCAAGAAACCAACATCATAGAAGTGCCATAATTGCATAATTATACTAACCCCTAAATGTTTTACAGACCTTTCACAGACTATAAAAGTGAGGCAGAGGTTTGGAACACATAGGCTACAGCGATGAGAGCAGCACTGAAGTCACCACCAGAGAGGAGAAAAGAAACGACACTTGTCTCTGTTCATTGAGGCAGTACGAATTTCACAAGAGGGCTTGAGTATGTGTTCGCCTCATTTGGTAGAAAGTGACTAAGTGTCTATTTCCCTTTCATTCCGAATGATGATGCCTGTGATCGCGGTCCAGAGCGCTCTCTCTATCTCTCTCTCTGCAACAATGAAAATATGTTTTGGGATTGTATCTGTCAGGGAGGATAGGACATGTTGGTGATTCACAGAGGTAGCGGTGATGTCAGTGCGCTGTCTTTGCCAGACACTGAGAAAAACACACAAAGAATCTTGTCTGCATGTCAGATCAAAGGAAACTCAGTTTAATCAGACAGAGTACATAAAGAATGCAAGCCTCTGTTCGACCTTATCCAGTCTTCCTGCAGCCTATTCCCCAATTCAGTACGTACCCAGCAGTTCAGAACTAGCAAGGAGAATCGATATTGACATTTTGGACGTCTTGCACTTTTGGAGTAGGTCAAACAAGCAGGCTGCCATCTTTCATTTGTAGAATAGAGCTGCATTAAAGTCACCCCAAACCAATGAAGATATATTATCTTATTGCCTCTAGATATCAGCTAAATGTCTTGGGTATTTCTGGAAGACTGCTTGGTTGGTTTTATCTGCTAATAAAAGTGGGGGTGATCAACCTAAATAAAAAACCCATCTTCAACATTTTATGGATGACACAATAAACATCCACTACTGTGTTTGTCACAAAATCTAGTTAGTAAAAATCCTGTGGTTTGTGGTCATTTGCTGGGTCTCAGACTGTGAGAATGAATCAGAGATGTTGCTCAAATGTTATACTCCAAATTCAGGGCCATGCATAATGCAGCCTTTTTGAATTTTCTTTATTCTAGTGCAGCGACAATGTTAAGACTATTAATAGAAAGATGCACCTGCCAGCCAAGCCACCCTTTCCTCCAAGCAAAGCTGGAGGAAACCTGATTGTATTTGTAAGGATTATTATTTGTCTCTACTAAAAGCGTGTGCAGCTCATAAACCGTAAGACCCAGAGCAACCACACATTATAGTAGGTCCAGCTGACATGAAACTTAATACACATATGCAGCTGAATGTGCTCTACAACTTTTCCTCTAGGACCACCTATGTCTGCCATATTGAATTGCCACCGGACACTGGGCCTATTTAGTTTGTTTAGGTTTCCTTGTTCTTTTGGCATCACAACACTCTTACTGCATATTATGTACTCATCCAAAACGCATTCACACTGATTATACTGATTGTCACATCTCATTTTCTTTATATTTAAGTGTATACTTTAGTTCTGTTCTTTGGTTAACCTTATTTTGACATGTTTGTCATGGCTTTGAGCCAGGTCATGACAAAATGGTGGTCCATTGTTAGGTTACTATAATTTTTGTAATCATTGTTGATATGCCTCGGGTAACATAAACATTTGACTAGGTAAGCTAAGGGTTCCTTTATTAATCTCCTGGGGGAAATTCAGGAACCATTACCTTTTCTCTAGAACCACCATCAGGCCAAACTGACAACAAGATGATCTTGACCTTTGGCAGCATAATGCCATAATGCTCAATGACCTAGTGCTTAATGTCTAAATGCAATGTCCAATCCCCAATGCATAATACCATAATGAACAATGCCATATTGCTTGCTTCTGTTGAATAAATAAATAATGATATTATATTATTTAGTCTCTTAAATAATAACCAAAAATGAGTTGAAAATACTCCTACTGGTCGGTCGGGCGCCTGTTCATCAGGGAGGGGATCTGGGGGAAATAGCGTGAACCTCCGCACACGTTACGTTCCCCCAGTGAAACTTCTCGCTGTCAAATGAAAAGAAGTGGCTGGCGACTCCACGTGTATCGGAGGAGGCATTGTGGTAGTTCTACACCCTCCCCAGACCGACAGTGGGGCAATGCGCTCAACGACCAGGAAGGGAATTGGCATAACGACTAAATTGGGATGGGTGAAAAACACAGAAAGCCCCCCCAAAAAAAGAAAAGAATGACGATGAGCGCAGCCATAAAGGTATGGTTTCCTTACACAGAGAATACATAGCACTATACTGTAGTCCGTTTACTTTTCTGATAACTGTACATCATGGCATAACTTACATAAATGTTCAGACACGTATCTCCCCTATAATAATCAATGAGACACCACACAAAATTGGTCTATATGCGGATGACTTATTAATTTTCATGGAAGACCCCTCCCAATCGGCCCAAAAGTTACTTAACACATTGTGCGCCATAAACGGCGTAAGTCGTTATTGCCCGCCATGCGTTGAACACCAACAACGGCGTAAATCGTTTTTAGGATCAATATAATTTTTTTTAGCCATGGCATTCATAATTCATCCAGCCTCCCTCCGGACTGCAGCGGCACCCTGTCTGAGATTGCAACGCCTCAATACCGCCACCTGGTGGATGGTCGGGCGAGTTACACTCACGGCAAAACCGGAAGTGGCCATCGGTGGATTGAGGAAATCCCTCCGGCAGTCATATCTTGTTACGTGGATCCAGACAAACACTCAAGTGCATTTGGATCGCTTTCGAAACGCAATAATCGATATGATTTCAGCGTTTATTGCGCCATACAAACCGGAAATGGATGTAGGAGATCGACATCAAATAATTGGGATATTTTTCCTCCAGTCTCATCGGCGAACGGTAAGAGGAATATAACGTTATTTTCAGCCCGATTGTTTATTAATTTCACTGCAAACCATCTGCTCAACATATCAACCCATACTAAATAAAGCCGTTACTGATGATCAAGGAATTATAAACGACCCCCCCCCCATTTCCTTCACGCATGATGAAGCATAATGTATACCGATCATATATATTTGAATTTTTTAATGTAGCGTGTATAGGAAAGAAACGCCAATCGATAATCTATCATATGTGTCAGGGCCTATGACTAGCGTTTTTGGAATTACAGCAGAAAAGCATAAAAACATACTTATATTCTAGACGGTATTAACACAACAATGTATGAATGAAAAAATATAACGTTCCCACATCCTGAACGATAGATAATCGATGTTGAATGGGCCATAGTAATGCAGATATAGCTATAATATTTAAAAAGTTATAGTCCTGCAAAGAAGGTAAACATCTCCATAGGGTTACAGTGCTGGCAGACTGGGTATAATGATGGGCACAATGCCCGGCGCCGCGCCCAATGTGTTAATATAATCTTTTGTTGAACATGAACAAATAAATGGAGGTACAGTATAGTCGTTTTTTCATATCCATTTTTCAAAGCATCTACAAATGTGTTACTAGTACACATTAAACAACATTATTTAATGATGAACAAATCAAGTACAAACAATGTTGATAATGAGTTATAAATAATGTAGAACTAATTTGAAAATGTTATACAAATATAGTTATAAATGATTTAATAATAATTTACGAATGTATATAAATGGTTTGTTCATGATTAGTTCATTATCTACAAATGCCTTATAAAGGTCTTATAACTGAGTGTTATTATAAAGTGTTACCAAAAATTTACATTAGATACAATCTGGCGAGGGGACATCCCAGAGTTAGACCCTGAGTTTGACTGGGATGACATTTGGACAAAATGCTATATTAGCCTCCCCCAACCCTAATCAGTAACAAATTCACTTTAATTATATTCATAGGACGTATCTCACACCTAGGAAACTGTTTGCTATGGCAGGGGTTCCCAAACTTTTCAGGCCGCGACCCCCGAAATAACAGTGTCAGAGAGCCGCGACCCCCACTATTATAGGAGGTAAACAAATTTAAAAAAATAAAACAATTATAATTTTTTTTCTTTTTTTTCTTTTTTATAAATGAAAATGTATGGTTGAAACATGCAAACGTTCAAACGCACACACACTAATAAGCATTGGAGGCTTTTAACCAGGGCCGGACTGAGGAAATAATTCAGGCCAGGAAATATAGTGCGAAATATTATAGCCCCAGTCAGGCCACTTTTTAAGCGGGGGTCTGGGGGTCCCCACCAGGACATTTTGTTACAAATACTTAATTTCCTGCATTTTTATTTGTACCCTTTAAATGCCAGTGTTTGTGATGGCATCACAAATTATTGTTAAAAAACAGGCTAGCATGATTAGCAACAACACTGATTTTGATGGATTTTTAGTTTTTTGTAAGGGTCCCGCCTCCACCAATCACATGCGGCTCCCTTTGTCCCTTTGTGTGTGTGTGTGTGTGTGTGTGTGTGTGTGTGTGTGTGTGTGTGTGTGTGTGTGTGTGTGTGTGTGTGTGTGTGTGTGTGTGTGTGTGTGTGTGTGTGTGTGTGTGTGTGTGTGTGTGTGTGTGTGTGCGTGTGTGTGTGTGTGTGTGTGTGTGAGCAAGAGAGAGATAGAGAGAGACAGTTCTCCAACTATGGTTATCTAACTATTGGCCTGGCCTGCTTCTAAGTTCAGTTCAATATATATATATATTTTTAAATCATTTTTATTTTTTTTAATGTAACTTTGGGAACCCCTGGTCTAGTGTGTTCATTAGACGGGTGAAATCCTCTTTCAGTGCCTCTGTGCCTGTTTTCTTAGGCAGTTAGCCTCTGGTATGCATGCCATTAGCGTTAGCCACGCTTCTAGGCCTTTTTTCTTTTGGAAAGAATGATAAAAAAATATATATAATATTATAAGATTTTTTTTTTGCATTCAACTAAGAGGTTGGCAGTCGACTGTGTCTCCTTTCGATCGATTAGTCGACTATTCGACTAACAGGGTTCAGCCCTAGAAATGATAAGACATGAAAATGATAAACAGTAAGACAATAACATAAGACAATAAAATAATTACAAATAAAATAATAATAAAGACCGAAAAATGTAAAATAATAAAATAGCTAAATTTGATAGTAAACAATAAGAAAATATTTAATAACACTAAAATAAGACATTAACAAAGAACAAGTTAAAGTTTTGAGCAGTGCCAACCGATTGTGCTGAAGTACAGTATAGTATCCTTTTACAGTAGACATACAGTATAGTATCTTTTTACAGTAGACATACAGTATAGTATCTGTTTACAGTAAGTACAGTATAGTATCTTTTTACTAACCAAGCTAACCTGAACCAAGCTAACCTGAACCAAGCTAAACTTACCTGAAATAGGCGCTGCAGCCACACAGGATGTTCTTGTGGGCGTTAAACTCAGTGCTGTTGACTTTAATAACCACATCACAGAACAGAAGACAGAGTTCATTAAGGATTTTCCATGTGGTGATTTTTAAATTGTATCTACAGTAAATATTCAAGCTTACAGACAAGTAGCCGGAAACAACAAGTGAGATCTTCACTTGTCTTCTGAGATCTGAGATCTTCTGAGAGAATTGTTGAATAGATACACAAATGTTCTAGAATGTTTGATTATGACATCATACTGTGACATCACAACGGAACATCATACTGTGACATCATACTGTGACATCACAACAGAACATACAATTTTGAGGTCCATTTGAATAATATAAATAATATGTATGATATAATATAATGTAATGTTATATATAATGTAATATAATAATAAAGTATAATATATTTAGCTCCCATTTTAATAATATAGATATTATGTCTAAAAACATGACATTCTTTAGAAGTCTTAAAATATATATTTTTTAATTTAAGTTAAAATAAATGTAAAATAATAATAACGTTATTTATATAACACCATTCATACAGATTGCAGGTCAAAGTGCTTTACACAAAAAACGTTGCTCGACTATGCCCCCCACTGGTCGGTTGTAGGGAGGATAGAAGCCTTGCATCACGTGTCCCCTCCGGTACACGAGGAGGCAGCCTGTCACATCTTTTCACCTGCCAGCGCGGACTCTCATTGACGAGGTGTAACGCATGGGAGGCTCACACTACCCCCGCCACTTCCTGTCTCTGCTGTGCAGGTGTCCCCCAACCGACCTGTAGGAGTCGCTGTCCACAACGTCCAAATTACCACCCATCGACTTCCACCCGCTGGCTCTGCCAATTGAGCCAGTATGACGGCCGGCCCAAGCCGGAGGCAATGCTGACACCCGGATTCGAGACCGGAGTCTCTTGCATTGGTGACAAGCGCAATCTCCGCTGCGCCACCCAGCCGCCTGGTTCTTTGTATTTTGTAATCATTACTCAAGTTTTAAGTCTGTATTTATTATTTTTATTGTCTTGTCATTATTAATATTATTAATATTATTATTATTATTATTATTATTATTATTATTATTATTATTATTATTATTATTATTATTATTATTATTATTATTATTATTATTATTATTATTATTATTATTATTATTATTATTATTGTTGATGTCAATGTTGTGTTTGTTGTTGTAAAAAAAACAAAATTAATTTTTTTTATAATTTCAGACACGCTTAATTTGTGGTTATTAGTGACTATACACCCAAATTCAACGTCATAGCCGCATTTTCTTTCAAACGAATGGTGGCGGATGTCCCATTTTGGAACAATTTGTTTTGCTCTCTTGGGCAGAGGTGTCTCTGAGGCTGTGACGTACAGGCGTATAGAGACAGCTCTGTGTGGGAGTGTGCGGTGAGTGGTTCAGCTGACATCACAAGTACACGGTATGCACTGAGCCAAGAGAACCACACATCCTTTAGCAATGAAGTCTGTTACAGGTGGCTGACAGACACTGCAGAGTAGACACATTTCCCACATAAGAGTGGTTTACAGCAGATGGGCCTCTGTCTTCTTGCGCTCATAAAATTGTATTTCATGCCTTTTTCGTTTTCTCCCACCCATGTTGATTTTAGCCAAAAAGACAAAACTTTGGCAACATAACAGAGAATGCTGAGCAGAAGACACAACACTAGCAGATGGTGGCCATCTGATTATATCCTTTCCTCTGTCCTTTTTGGAGTAGAAAGGGCTCTTGTCTTGAAGGAACATGCCAACATTGTGGGAAATACGGACCAGTTAGCCTAGTTTAAAACTGAGGTGTTTTTGACCAACAGCTAGGTTAGCTTGTCCATATCCACTTCCATTTATTTGTGCTAAACTAGGCTAGCTTGCAGCCGGATAGCTTTCCACTAAGTAAACACAGAGAGGAAATTGGTATTTATCTTCTTGTCTGATTCTGGAGAAGACATTTCACATAATGTTGCTGTGTTCCTTTAACCAAATTAAACTATCATACCC
>NC_140182.1:59317286-59367286 GCF_963971535.1 Notolepis coatsorum
AAGAAAGAAAGAAAGAAAGAAAGAAAGAAAGAAAGAAAGAAAGAAAGAAAGAAAGAAAGAAAGAAAGAAAGAAAGAGAGATAGAGAGGTTGAGAGAGAAAATGAGAATGAAAGACAAAAAGAGAGAGGGCGGCAAGGGAGAGAAAGAAAGAAAGATAGAGAGATGAGAGGGGGGAGGGAAAGAGGGTAAACAGCAGAGGGAGAGAGAGAAGAAAGTTCAGATGGAGACAAAGAAAGAGAGAGAGAGAGAGAGAGAGAGAGAGAGAGAGAGAGAGAGGAGAGAGAGAGAGAGAGAGAGAGAGAGAGAGAGAGAGAGAGTGAACCCAGCTCTTCTAGAGGCCTCTGTGTGTCTCTGGTCAGTCCTTGGCCAGTCTAAATATAACTCCTATGTGTTTAGGAGAGCTCAATCACAGCAGCGGTGGTCAGGGCGCGGCCTGCGCCGGACTCACTGCCCCCGTTTACCAGCTCTTTTATGTGTCCATGAACTGCCGGCACGTTAGGCTGTAAAAATGTCGTTATGGCCCTGACCCTTTGCCCCTTCCTGATCCCAACGTTTCATCCACGCCAGACACACAACATGCCCATGTATGGGCTGTGTCTGTTGATGACTTGGGGTGTTCCTGGGGTTAGGGGCACATGAGTGTCGGTCTATACTGGGATCCTGTTGGTTTCCCACAGTGGGCACTGAGGGTGTCTGGTACTAAAGGATATCTTTATTTCTTTTACATTTCTAAAGTCCACTGTTATTCTATATGCAGGAAGTGCAGCCAATTCAGAGGGAGAACCTCAAAGTAGACGCTCTATTCACAGAATTTGCTTCTCTTCTATTCTTGCCTCACTTCTCTAAAGTGTCATTGAGCAAGGCACTGAACCCTGCAAACTGTTCCAGGGGTGCTGACCTAAGTTAGTATACAGTAGGAGACAGTGTGGATGGTACTGGAGGCTATGGGACTTGGAAAGAAATGTATACATATGATTAAAGTACTTTATGCTTCCCCATCAGCAATGATAATGACTGGCAAAATATGCTCCCCTCTCTTCCCGGTCTCTAGGTCTTCTAGGCAGGGTTGTCCTTTGATTCCCAGATTTATCACGCTTTTCCCTGGAACCATTAGCCCAATTTATAAGACAAACAGAAGAAATCGTCCCTATAACAATAAAAAATACCCCACACAAAATTGCTCTTTATGCGGACGACTTACACATTTTTATGCAGGACCCCTCCCAATTGGCCACAAATTTACTTAGGATAATTGACGAATTTGGTAAACTATCAGGCTTCAAAATCAATTGGCCCAAATCAGCTTGTCTACCTCTGAATGAATTGGCCAGAACGGTGCAACTACCGGCCGACATCCCCATAGTCGAACATTTTAAATACCTAGGCATCGAGATTTTCCCCACCCTAAGTCAGACAGTTAGACATAACTTTACAGGCACTTACAACAAAATACTTCAGGATCTCAATAGATGGTCAAACCTTCCCAACTCACTACAAGCCTGAGCATCCATAATAAAAATTAACGTATTGCCCCTTACCCCCTCCAATCAACCACTGGCACAAGATACAAGCTATGCTATCTAAGTTAATTTGGATCAACAAACGACCGCGAATCAAAAGAACCACTACTCAACGAAGGAAACAGGACAGGGTTTAGCGATCCCTGATTTTTTATTATATTTCTGGTCCTTCTCATTGAAGCCCCTGATAAACGTTAGGTTATGACTATAACCAAGTTCTGTTAGTATGGTGACGCTCAGCGTCACTCTCTGCACTGTCCTCGCACACGTGCACGCGCACTGAATAAAGACCACAATGTACCTTTAATCCCAATATTTGTCTGACCACACCCCTATCAGCTTACCCATATAAGCAGGGGTGGGGCCACCCACCCTCAGCCGAGCGGGCCCTGTCCCCCCAATAGTACACCGCCTGGCACACTGACCCTGCAGAACAGGCAGTCAGCATGGCCGTAAACACACAAAAAAGGTTAACCAACGGAAGCAGGCAGCGCACCGGGGAAAAACCAGGCAACAGGCTGTTAACCCTAGCCTGGAGACTGCGGACGAGACAGGCGCCAGAGGGGACAGCTGAACACAGCCGCCCCGGCGGAAGGGGCGTAAGCTGGCGTTGTTGCATGACCAAGCCTCCATTTAAAAAGCCCCCACCCAGAGGGGTTGAGGCAGAGAAGGCTGACACGATTGGCAGACGTCATGAACGTGCAGGGGCACCCTCAACCGGTGAACCCGGGAGTTGACACTGCTCCAACACACCAGGGAATCAACCACCTTGGTGTTACCCAATGCGGTGGTTGTTCCTATAACCCCTCAAGAAAAAAACTCCAAAACACACCTGCGGGTATACACTGGCTATACCGCAGTACAAGTGTTTCAGTTTTTCAAAAAAGGGTTAACCCAGGCCTACGGGTCGACGAAACATGACTTCGGACCGGGCCCGGCGATACGGGAAGCACAGGGTCACCAGAGGAGGTCAAAGACCACCCCAACAGGCCCCTATTCGCCATGCGTGAGAGAGGAGCGAAAAAGAATGGAGAACCGGCCCCAAGCACACCGTACTTGGTATTCCCAGGCGGTCTCCCAACCAAGTACTAACCAGGACCAACCTGTGTAGCGGCCGAGATCCGACGAGATCGAGCGTGTACAGGTTGGCATGGCCGTAAGCCATTACGACAGTGCTGAGTACAAAATTTACCCAACCAGGGTCTCCATAGCGCTTAACCCTGTGACACCCGGACCGACCTGGCATTTTTCCCCCTGAAAAAAGCCCAAATCCCTCAGGGTACCAGAACAGCAGATCTGCATCCCCGGCGGACAACGGGTTCAACTGATCCGGACCAGCGTGACCAGAACCAGTCCCGTGCCCTAACCACGCCGACATGCCTACTCCAGGAGAAGGGGCAGATATGCGTGTTGATCTTAACATGAAAAGAAGGCGCCACCCAGACGTTCGGGCGAACCGCGCCCGGTGGCCCACCCCGAGGGCGTGAGACCCCTCTAATTATGTTCAGATCCATTCCGTCATCATCCCCCAGATATGAACGAGAATCCGTCGATAACCAAACCAGGTCGTCGGATTTGGTCGTCGGAAGAGGAAAAACCTCCATCCCAGTTGCTTTATAAAAACGCTGTTTTAACCTCAAGCAACCAAGGCGTCAGTCGCCTGTTTACAGAACACCCCGAGCTAGCACTATACGTGCGTCGGGACACACCCACATCAATGAACAGGCTATTTAGACCCATCATTTAATCCCCAAGGCGCCCAGGGGAACGACAAGAGGGGTGTGATACTTCCTAACTCCAACTCTTTTTAATAGAAAAGAAGGAAGCACCAACAGTATGTATCCCAGTCTACACAGCCGGGGGTAAAAATGTTTCACATTTTTACATCCCACCACCCTCCCATAGGAAGGAGACGGGAATCCCCAGAGATACTTCCCATGCGAGCTGTACAGATTGAAAAGAATATATTGCACCTTGAGCCATGTAAAAAATTGGTTTTAGGGCTCTCCGGGGAAGAGGCACTGAACCCATACACACTCAATAATCGAATTGAATCGAATACATACACAATAGAGTAGGACTCCTTCTAGAGGGTCCACTCACCTTGACAATCTGAGGAGGAGGCTCTGTACTCTGAAGGAGGCTCCCTCCTCACGGAAGGAGTCCCAACTCACAGAAGGCCCGAATAGGAGCTTGGTGAGGAGGAGCCCTGACCACCCCCCGAAACAGATCCATCACATGGACCTGAACAGCACACGGAAGTCCTACCAACAGAGACGCGCACGGTGACGTACTCTATGGCGGGGGAATTTCTGCGGTGCACACGCCCAATATTCCAGGCCGTGGGACCAGGAAACTCCCCCCCCCCCCCACCCTCACCCTGTAACGTGCCGAACCGCAACGTGACAGGAACCTTGAAGGACAGGTGGGTTTACCCCTGACCAACAGAAAAAAGGGGGAGGAGAGGTTACCAGTTCACCCCTTTACGACCCCACACCCATGATACGATGTAATGACAAAAAGAGAGTATGACACAGTCATAGTCAGCTCTATGAAGCATCTGACAGCTTCACACAGCGCATGAGCTAACCTGCTATCTGATTTTTACTAAGGAAAAAACACAGAATAGAGAGGGCTCTCCAAGAGCCCCGGTACCAAACTTACACATGTGCTTCTGTGGCCAGTCCAACCCAGTTGTAGGTCACATGACACACACAACCCATCATCACCTACAAAAAATGGCAAAAACACAGAGGAACGCCGTTTTTCATAATGAGAGAATACCTAATTCTCGATTAGTATCGGCCACAGGCCTTGCTAAGCACACACGAAAGCGACCAAACAATCTTTTCTTTTAGGAAAATAAAGTTTCTCCAGCTGTTTTTTAGCACAACCTCAGCAATCAAGCTAAGGGTTACATCGTATCCCTACCACACAGTGACACAATGTAGTGCAACAACATGTCTGAAAGGAGGATGAAGAAGTCCCCAGGGAACCGGGGGGAAACACAATCCTCCTACTTTACCCTTAATACGGCCAGTTAAAACAGGAAAACCTGTTAATATGTGAACACACTGTTCATTGTCATTACAGGCTGAGAAAAGAATCATTCTTTACTCATTTGTCACTAAGCATAGCTTTATAGGTTAGTTAACCCCCTTAGTTGTGAGTACACGGTACATATAAACACACATGATGTTTCTCAACACAACAAACCAGATAATTTTCACATCTGTAACAACAACCCGATTTGCATGGAGAAGCTAAATACCAGTGACAAGACAATTCACACATAACTCGCGTCGTATCCTAAATGTAGTGCAGCAACACTCGTTTTTGGAAAACATCGTTATTTACAAAACATTTAGAAGGGAAAGCCAGAAGAAGTGTACAAGGTCTGGCCAAACCTTGCCTACCCGGAGCGTAGATCAAGCGAAGTGCAGTCTCAAGGCACCGTAGTAAACACAGCCGTCCTGTGTTGTCGATCTGGGCAGCGTCGCCGCTCCATCCCGTCGCTACGGTCCCTCTTGTTGACGCAGTCCTTGCCGTCCTGGCCCAGGGCAGGTTCGACGAACATCCTCTGTCAAAGATGACGTTATAGTCAAGAAGTGTTTAAAACATGTTATAATCAAAGCACGTTCAACAGAGTAGCATTAAGCTAACGGCCGCTCTAACCGTCGGTCGCTACCGCCCCTGCCCGCGAGACGCCGAGCGAACGGTGCACCAGAGGGGAGCTTTGAATCCCCCCCGCCTCTCCCCGTGAGGGAGAGGGGAGTTGGGAACCGCGGCGGCGCGCGAGGGGCCGGAGCCACCCCGCGCTGAGCCTCGGCCGATAGCAGCAAGCTAACGTTTCCTAGCCTAGCCAGGTAGGCCACCTAGTGATCACAGCAGGCTAGCGCCGCAGCTAACAGCTGACTGGCTAACAGTAGGCCACCACTAGTACGTAAGCTAAACAGCTATCACCTGAACTTGTACACAATGATATAACACTCACTCAGACAGGCCGCCGTTCTGAAACCCTCCTCACTTTTTAAGAGAAAAGAGAAACAAGATGTTAACACAGTTTTACAACTGTGATTTTACCAACACCCGACGGAGCCAGCACAATACCCAAATGGCCTGTAGCTGACTTTGAACACAGATCTTCCGCTACCGAACATCTATGCCCATATTTCCTCGTGAGGAATACTCTCATTTGGATATGAAAGATGGGGCTCACGGTGACACAGAAAACATCCACTCGTCCAGAAAACACAGGGATCACCAGTGTTAATGGTCGTGGCCCACTAGTTAAACTATAATGGGCTTCAGACCAAGGTCTTCTGTCGCCTAAGAGGCTGAACAAAGGACCCTAGTCTGGGGCCGGTTTTCATAAACATTGTCAACTAGCCCCCATAGCACTAACAGACAAGTGGAGCTTGCCAGCAAAACATAACTCACCAAACCTGGAACCCACCGCTTCTCACAACAGCGGCGCGTCCTACAGCCCAGCTGTGTCTTTACCGCAACCAGCACACAGCAAGGACTGCAGTTGGAAAGGCATGTAGCGGCGCGAACTCCCAATACGAAAACCGGTGGAGGATTTTTAGAATGATCATCATCTTCCAGACACTCCAGTACGAAGACAATATCGCCGTATTTTCTCGAAAATAGTGAGAGAGAAAATAAAGATATGATGTCAACGTATCCTTGTTTTCCAACTCTTCTCCTACCATCACATCACTTCAAGTGGGGATCTACCGAGGCACTTCCTTGTGGTGAAAGCGAGAAAGGAGGCGAGTGGGTGGCCCCACCCCTGCTTATATGGGTAAGCTGATAGGGGTGTGGTCAGACAAATATTGGGATTAAAGGTACATTGTGGTCTTTATTCAGTGCGCGTGCACGTGTGCGAGGACAGTGCAGAGAGTGACGCCGAGCGAGAGCCATACGATACAGAACTGGTTTGATCCTGTACCTTAGAGGAATCAGCAGTCTATCCACAAAGATTACAAGATATAGTATATTCCAACACCCCTATTACAAAATGTCAATTACAATTTGATCCTATCATCTCCCATGTGATTCAAACATGGCGTAACGCACTGAGGTCTTGTACTATCAAGTGCCCATGGCACCTCGACTCTCCAATATTTCATAACCAACAGTTACTTGTTGGGCATAAACCAGTTAACAACCCTTAGTGGGAAAGGAAAGGAGTACACACTCTGGGGATGTTCATAATAAGGCCAGACTTTGTGCGTTTCAAGACCTAAGAGATTTTTATGACCTCCCCTGCGTATCCTTTTCTTCTACTTACAGCTAAGGGCGGCGCTCAAGGCACATGGAGTTCCGTGGGCTCAAACACAACATCCACACCCTTTTTTTAAGCTCATCAGAGACAGAACAACCTCAAGGGGTTTTGATTTCTATACACTCTTAATCAAATCCACATACATATAGTTTGGCGAGAGGACATCCCAGAATTAGACCCTGAGTTTGACTGGGATGATATCTGGACTAATGTCACATTGGCTTCCTGTAACCCTAATAATCCCCAGCAAATACATTTGAATTATATTCATATTAGGACGTATCTCACACCTAGCAAGCTGTGCGCTATGGGGTTTGTGGCTGACTCTCTGTGCACTTTGTGCGCTCTGAGGGCCACTGGCACTTATATGCACATGTTTTGGGAATGCCCACCGGTGGCTCGCTTTTGGAAATCTATAACAACTAAACTTTCAGACATATGTAACCTGACAATTCCACTTGCAGCAGAAACACTGCTCCTAAATGATATATCACTACTACCGGCCTCCATACAACAAAAAATAATCATTCTAGCGGGCATTACAGCAGCCAAAAATGTATAGGCATGTGTAACGTTCAGGGTTCTTGTCTTAGGAACCCTACTGTCATTCTGGAGTTATTTCACCTGGTGGTTGGTATCTACACTCACTGTTGGTCACGCCCTATTCCTGATGTGTCACTCATTGTTCTGTCACCACTGGTTGCTGTCACGAGCTGTCAATTACCTGTCACTAATTGACGCATTGGAATGTTTGGGGTTTTGACTATTTATTCACTTGTTGTCAGGGGTGCAGTCGTAATATCAGAACTGCCTGGACGCCACGTGCACGGCATACAGTACATGTTCCCTCGTGTGTGCACAGACCAGCTCAAGCAAACCCCCCACAGGGCTTGTATTTTGGTCTTGCACTTTTCTTTCTTTGTTATGCTATGCAAAGACTAGGTGATAAGTGCCGGGTACTTGGCGCACGGCGCGACAGTAGAGTTAAAGTTGTGAACGCATTTTTGTGTGCGCGCACGCACTTCTGCTCAGCGAACTGCTAGGACGGCGTACCACCACTGCATCACTGCTTGTTGTTTCTCTCTGCCCCTGTCGAGGCTTCAGACTGTTGATCGTGTGGAAGGAGCTGGAGATATTGCTGACCTTCTCGCTCTTGAATGATCTACTGTATCATCTCTTCTCTCAAGTTGACGCTCTGCGTCTGTTCCTGTATTCTCCGTTGCTCTGTGTTCTTACATTAAAAGACACCTCAAAGAAAGAGCAACCATTCTCCGACTCACATTATTTCCTCCACAACTGGACTCACATTTGCTTACCTGCTCTCGTAACAGCCATGAGGTGGAAACAACCTGAAAAGCGTACAACGATCAATTGGTCTTTGACACTTTTGGATGTCATTTACATGGAGATCTCCACTGTTATTTCTGTTTTGTATTTTGTATTCATTTAATTTAATTTAATTGTCTTGTCGTTATTGGAATTATTATTGTTGAAGTACTGTCCTGTGATGTCTTGTGTATTATTATTACTGTATTGTGTTGTGTTTTGTTACATGTGAAAATGGACACATTTAAATAAAAATGTGATCACAAAGAAAAGGACAGTGTGTATGTGTATCTCCTCTCCTCTCTTCTCTCATCTCCTCTCCTCTCCTCATCTCTTCTATTCTCTTATCTTCACTTCTCTTCTATTTTCTCCTCTCCTATCTTCATCACTCCCAGCTCAACCACCAGACAGACAGACTATACTCCAATTGAATACAGTAGTGAATCCAAGTTTACCTATCTATCTATCTCTCTCTCTCTCTCTCTCTCTCTCTCTCTCTCTCTCTCTCTCTCTCTCTCTCTCTCTCTCTCTCTCTCTCTCTCTCTCTCTCTCTCTCTCTCTCTCTCTCTCTCTCTCTCTCTCTCTCTCTCCCGGGAGAGTGGTCTTATGCCCCTTTTCCACTGCATGGTACCTACTCTACTCTACTCTACTCTACTCTACTCAGCCTTTTCGGTTTTCCATTGCCAAAATACCTGGTACCGGGTACTTTTTGGGTACTTTTTTAGTACCAGCTTTTTCGAGGTTCCAAGCGGGTAGAAGTGGTACCAGAAAAGTGACGTGAAACACTGCAGACCACTGATTGGTCAGAAGAGAGAAGCGTCACACGTTGGAGCGTCCTGCTCAAAACACAACACCGCCATCTTTATTTAGTCTCACGTAGGATTTCTTATTTGTTTGCAGCAGGAACAAGTGCAATAAACAAAAAAGGATACATTCACTGTGTATTCTGCCTCATTTATTGATGAAACAAAACCAACATCAACACAATTTACCACCAAGAGCGGAGAGTTTAGTCTCACAAAAAGATAGCTGATTTGTTAAGCTTGTTATTAGCTTACGTGCTAATGTGATTGCGTTTTTACCATGGCTAGCTTACATAGCGTGATCAATATAACTCGCTATTGATTGTTTGTACTAGTAACGTTAATGCTAGTAGAATAGACACAACGTGAGGTAATCATCCATTTTAAACTAGTTATTACCTAATGTTATCGTTAGCAGAATATACACAACGAGAGGTAACGTTAGCAGAATAGACACAACGAGAGGTATTGTTAACGTTAGCAGAATAGACACGACTAGAGGTAACATTAACGTTAGCAGAATAGACACAACGAGAGGTAACGTTAACGTTAGCAGAATAGACACGACGAGAGGTAGGCGTGTTCGAGATTGATTTCGGCTCGCCTCGAAAGTAGACGAGAGTAGACGAGTGCAGCCGGGGGAGGAGTCGGAACGTTGGACACTTCAGATTTGACGACAGCCTGTTCGCCTAGTCTCGTATGGCAGATATCACGTTCACGTTCGCACACACACATACACACCTGTCCAGCTCATTATAATGCGAGGGCCGCGTGCACAATTAGATTAGATTAAAATGTATTGTCATCACACAGCACACTATACTGTATTAATATACCATATTTATATACCATCTTGTTGCGCGCTCCTGCCCACCACAGCACGCGCACGCACAACACACACACACTGCTGAATAATTCTGTTTTGCATCAATATAATATATATACTGTATATTGAGGCAAAACAGAATTATATATACAGTATATATTGAGGCAAAACAGAATTATTCAGCAGTGTATGTGTGTGTATACAGTATCAGCTGCTGCATCGTTAATGAACTATAGATTTATATGGAATTCGTTAATCTATTCTAGTCGGTTAACTGTGAGCCAGACGGCTTAGAGAAGTACTGTACATAGAGCGGTAATGCTCTGATTGCTCATTGAGTCATGACTATAAATGCAAAACGTAATTGTCATATTTATTATCATTATAATTATTTAATTCCGATGATAGAAACAGTCCGTCTGTAGAATCGACTTGAAGAAGCTCTTGGTACCCAAACTCCTATATCCATCCAATAATAATAATAATAATAAATCTATCTGATAGAGGGGATAGACGGGTAGACGGGACCCGTATTGTATTGTACCCATTCTGCAATCGGTAATAAAGTTTTCAATCAATCAATCAAACATCTCATAACTTCCTCTTGTGGCTGGTGACTGACAACTTTTCTGAGCCAATGGGCGCTTTGCGCAGAGATAGCAAGTCGTTTTTCCCACTGTGGCGCCTCGCTCTCTGAAGGTTGTGCGTGGCTCGCTTCCGTGAGATTTCCGCGGCTCGCCTAGTCAGATTTCCAGAGCAAGTCGGACAACATTCTAACTAGGGATGTCCGATATTGGCATTCAAATGTGAGATGGGAAATTATTGGTATCGGTTTTCAAAAGATTTTATTTAATTTCTTTATTTAAATTTTTTTATTTAACCGTTATTTACCCAGGCAAGCAAGTAAGAAGAAATTCTGATTTTAGTTATTGTCAAAAGTAAGGATGTCCGATATTATCGGCCTACCGATATTATCGGCCGATATCGGCATTCAAATGTGATATCGTAAAATATCGGAATCGGTTTTCAATTTTTTATTTTTTTTTTTATTTTTTTTTACATTTCTATAACCTTTATTTACCAAGGCAAGCAAGTAAGAACAAATTCTGATTTTATTTATTGTCAAAAGTATGCATACTGTTGTGTTAATTCCACGACAAGAGATATGTAATGTTAATTACCTGAAATTATTCCATTTTTTGGGGGGGGAAACCCTGCATATATCGGTATCGGTTGATATCGGTATCGGAAATTAAGAGTTGGACAATATCGGTATATCGGTATCGGTAAAAAAGCCAATATCGAACATCCCTAATTCTAACCGTCATGCAACGCGCTTGGCAAGGCCGTAGTAAAAACTGAGCAGATCTGCGTCCGCCTCGCCAATCTCGAACATGCCTAGACACAACGAGATGTAACGTTAGCAGAATAGACACAACGAGAGGTATTGTTAACGTTAGCAGAATAGACACGAGAGGTAATGTTAACGTTAGCAGAATAAACACGAGAGGTAATGTTAACATTAGCAGAATAGACACGAGAGGTCATGTTAACATTAGCAGAATAGACACACCGAGAGTCTGGTTAATGTTGTTATTGATTGATTGATTGATTGATTGATTGATTGATTGATTGATTGAAAACTGTGTTTTACTCTGGCTTGCTCCAAGCCCTCACGGACATAGCTATGCTCACGGAGCTCTCATGATGTATGCCAGCGGCCCCCACACGGAGACAAACGGAGTACTACCTGCAGTGGAAAACGAACGAAGTACCAGGTACCTAAAGCGAGTAGAGTAGAGTAGAGTAGGGTAGAGTCGAGTAGGTACTATGCAATGGAAAAGAGGCATTAGTAGGACTTATGGAAGGTATCTCTCTCTCTCGCTCTCTCTCTCTCTCTCTCTCTCTCTCTCTCTCTCTCTCTCTCTCTCTCTCTCTCCCTCCTGGAGAGTGGTATTAGTAGGACTTATAGAAGGTCTCTCTCTCTGTCTCTGTCTCTCCCTCTCTCTCGCTCTCTCTCTCTCGCTCTCTCTCTCTCTCTCTCTCTCTCTCTCTCTCTCTCTCTCTCTCTCTCTCTCTCTCTCTCTCTCTCTCTCTCTCTCTCTCTCTCTCTCCCCTGGGAGAGTGGTATTAGAAGGATTTATGGAGACTCTCTCTTTCTATCTCTCTAAACAAGAATACTAATCACCAATTTACCTCCAGCCTTGGCTTCATATCCTGCCTCCTTCAATCTAATGTCTATTGTAATGAATCAATGTAGAACTAAACTGATTTAAGTCATGGACATGGTAAACAGGTCTACTGGGACATCTATGTGCAGAATATAAAATAGACACTGGTCTGTATGAGGAGGACCATGGCAGAATAGAATAGAATAGAATAAAATAGACACTGGTCTGTATGTGGACCATGGCAGAATAGAATAGAATAGAATAGAATAGAATAGAATATAATAGAATAGAATAGAATAGAATAGACACCAGAATGTGAGGACCATGGAATAATAGAATATAATAGACACCAGTCTGTATGAGGACCATGGTAGAATATAATAGACACCAGGATGTATGGACCAGACTGTGAGGACCATGGAAGAATAGAATAGAATAAAATAGAATATACTAGAATAGACACCAGAATATGAGGACCATGGAATAATAGAATAGAATAGAATAGAAAATAAAATAAAATAATAGAATAGAATAGACACCAGTCTGTATGATGACCATGGCAGAATATAATATAATAAACACCAGTCTGTATGTGGAACAGTGTATATACTGTATCTATGCACTATGTGTGTGTGTGTGTGTGTGTGTGTGTGTGTGTGTGTGTGTGTCGCACGCACACACACACACACACACACACACACACACACACACACACACACACACACACACACACACACACACACACACACACACACACACACACACACACACACACACACACACACACACACACACACACACACACACACACACACACACACACACACAGCTTTAAACATGATCAGTCACCATGGCAACCAGATCGCACTATTGGCTGAAGTACAGCCAATGACATCATACCTCTAGGTAGGAGAGGAGCGCAAGAGACGGCTGCACACACACACACACACACACACACACACACACACACACACACACACACACACACACACACACACACACACACACACACACACACACACACACACACACACACACACACACACACACACACACACACACACACACACACACACACACACACACACACACACACACACACACACACACACACACACACACACACACACACACACACACACACACACACACACACACACACACACACACACACACACACACACACACAACACATATCACACAAATACAGAAGAAGAAGGCCTTTTATTCATCCCCTTGGCGAAATATCTCATCTGCATTTGACCCATCCTAACTATTTAGGAGCAGTGAGCAGCCACACAGTGCAGCGCCCGGGGACCAGCATATAACTAGCATATTATGTCTTTTTTATGGCGTGGGGGAAACCGGAGTACCCGGAGGAAAACCCACGCAAACACGCAGAGAACATGCAAACTCTTCTCACGAGACTAGAGACCTAGAGAACAAGCTGTCATCTCAGGCAGTAGTAGGGGTGAATAACAGGCTAGGTAGAGAGATATAGCATCTAGCCCGTGTTTCATGTACACACTGCACCCACGATGCCACCCAGGTTTTGATTGATTGATTGAAAACTTTATTAACAGATTGCAGAATGGGTACAATACAGTACAGCTCAATACACACAATTGTTAAGGGGATGCAGACCAGAGAAAGACTTTCGTCTTGTTTACATCAGGGTCCCCCATTTTCAATTCATCAGGACATATATGACATACATGACATACAGATAGTCAGTACTGCTACATCTATACATTTATGACATACCAGATTTGCAAATACAGTACTGTTTGTGATACAGAAGGAGTCAGGAAAAGGGAGTATATACATTTGACGTAGAAATTGTACATTGGAGGAGGTTGGGTGGGGGGGGTTGGGTACACTGGGATATTGACAACCATACTGGGTAATCTACATTGGAGGTGGTTGGGGGGGGGGGGGCACACTGTATAACCAAGCAAAACTGTACATTGAGGGGGGGGGGGGGGGGGAGACACTGTACAAACAAACAAAATTGTACATTGGACTATTGACAAAACCATACTAGGTAAATGACTGTACATTGGAGGGGGTTGGGTTAGGATATTTACAGGGGCCAGTGTTGAATTGCAGTCTCCCGTAGGTGTCCCTTGAGAGAGGTTTTGAAAGTGGGTAGTGATCCACATTCCTTTACAGCTTTGGGTAGGGCGTTCCACATTGATGTGGCATAATTGCGAAACGTGTTTAGTCCCTTATTTGAGCCGAATCTGGGTTTAACATGATTTGTGGAGCTCCCTCTGGTGTTGTGATCGTGGTATTCACTGACCTTTGGGAAGTATTTTGACATGTACATGGGTACCTTGGTCGTGTAGTGTATCTTGTAGACCAGGCCCATTGCAAGTTGCTGTACTCTGTCGTCTACTCTAAGCCATCCTAGGTTGTCAAAGTGGGCAGGGGTGAGGTGGGTTCTAGGAGTAAGGTCAAGCAGTAGTCTGACCAGTTTGTTTTGAGATGTTTGTAATTTTGTTTTTAGCGCCTTTGAGGTGCTTTGGTACCATGAGGTGCAAGCATAGTCGTAGTACCCCTGAATGAGTGCTCCTGCCAGAGTCTTCAGGGTATTCTTGTTTACCAGAGAGGAGATCCGGTACAAGAATCGAGTTCGTTGGTTGACTTTTTTTATTACATTGGATGCCATTTTGTCACAGGAGAGATTAGCCTCTAGGATGGAACCCAGGTAGGTAATTTCATCTTTCCTTGTGACAATATTGTCACCCACTGTAACTGAGAAGCCGTCGGTCTTGCTGAGTTTGTTATTTGAACCGAAGAGAATGGACTCTGTTTTGCCCATGTGTAATGATAGTTTGTTATCAGCGAGCCATATGCAGATTCTGCCTAGTTCCGAGCTGAGGGTTTTTTCAACCTGTCTGGTCTGTACATTACAGGAAGAAGATAATGGGCTGATGTCCGATCTAATGAAATTCTTCTTCTGCTGAGTCAGGCGCTGGTCTGAAAGCATCTGCAGTCTACCATTTAGTAGGGGTGGGAATCAGAGAGAGGTCCCACGATACAATATTATCATCATACTATTGCAAAATATTGTGATTATTGCTGTATACATTTTCCCCACACCCCTATCATTTAGTAGACATTTTGAGACCCGATCTGTGATTTCTGTTGTGGACATATAAAATGTGAGGTACTATTCACATACATTCTTGAAGAGTTGCGTTTGAGTTGTGTTTGTAGATGGAAATATAGAGTGTTTATAAACATGACCAATGTTTAAAAAAAAAAGTACTGTTCAGAAAATGCAATGAAATATGAAATTAAATGTACTTGTTAGTCCTTGTATCAATCACCTTTTTTTTTTTTTTTTTTTTGTCTTTTTCCCCCTCCATTTTCCTCCGATTTTCTCCCATCCCAATGTTAGTCGTATGCCAATTCCCAGTCCCTTCCTGGTCGCTGCGCACTTACCCCCCACAGTCAGATCATCTGGGAGAGTGGAGGCTACCACGTGCTTCCTCCGACACACGTCCAGCCAATCACCGCTTCTTTTCACCTGGCAGCGCGGATTCTCATCGAGAGGGCGTAGCGTGTGGGAGGACCACACTATCCCCCTCGAGTCCTATCCGCGCTTAGCAGGCGCCCCGACCGAACTGTAGGAGTCGCTGTTTACAACGACCCGGACCCACCCCGCCAGCTTCTCCCACCCTCTAATACAGCCAATTGTATTAGTGCAGACGGCCAGCCAAGCTGGTGACAACCCCGGAGCTGTGAGCTGGATTCGAACAGGCGAATCCAGCTCACAGCTCCGGGGCTGGTGACGAACGCAATCTCCGCTCGGCCACCTAACCGCTTGTATCAATCACTTCTACCATTTTTACCTTTTTTGCTTTGTCGACTGCAGGGTTAACCTGTTGACGTTTAGATTATGAGCTGGGCTTTAATACAGGATTTCTAAAACAAAATTAATAATTGGGGAAAACATTATATGTTGAACTACAGATGTTTCAAGTTGCATTACTGAAGCACAAATTAATGGAAGCAGATACGGATCAGCTAGCCTTATCTTAAAACTCTAGAGGTGTTTTTAGCCAGCACCATATGCGCTTCCATTCATTTGTGTTAAGCTAGGCTATCTTGCAGCTGGATAGATTTTACTGAACGCACAGAGAGGACATTGATATGTCTTCTTGTCTGTCTCTGAAGAAGACGGTAAGTGCATTTCCCATAATGTTGACTTGTTCCTTTGACATAATCTGATCAACAGACACGCCAATCATCCCAAAGTCAAGTCCTTGACAGAGTAAAAGCATGGAAGGTACACGAAGAGGATGGTGAAGAGCAATTCCAGATTTAAATCCAATAAGAGCTATTACATCATCATAGTACAAGAATACTCAGTGTGACTTCATGCTTCACTTCATGTATATGGATAATGCATCATCCCTGGCAAAGAGCCCATACAACAATACCATGTACTTGTACTCAAGAACTGTAACATGGTACATTTTAAAGGTATAATCTGTAATGTCGCCAAACAGCGACTTCTAGGCAAAAGATGACTTTGGATGTTTTTGTTTCTGACTGATGTATGGGTTGGATTTCAGTGGGTATAGGGAGAGGGGTTGCTACTGCTGGCCACATCTTAGAGAGAGGTCTGGAGAAATTCACAGTATGATAAATGACTAAACTCCAACCCACACCTCAGACCAAAACAAAAAAGTCAACAAAGTGCAGTAACAATCAGGGCTCTTTTGCCTAGACGTCAATGTTTGACGGCATTGCAGATTATACCTTTAAGGCAAGCCACTTGGACTTTAGTTGAGTATTTCCATTTTAGATAACTTTAACTACATTTCAATGGAAATATCTTACATTTCACACACTCCATCACTACCCTTCCCTATACCTTCCATCCATTTGTGCTAAGCTAGGCTATCTTGCAGCCAGATAGCTTTCTACTGAGCGCACAGAAAGGAAATTAATATCTATCTTCTTGTCTGACTCTGGAGAAGACGGTAAGTGCATTTCCCATAATGTTGACGTGTTCCTTTGACATAAACTGATCAACAGATACGCCAATCATCCCAAAGTCAATCCTTGACAGAGTAAAAGCATGGCAGGTACAAGAAGAGGATGGGGAAGAGCAATTAAAGATAAATCCAGCCCATTAAAATATTGAAATCTAATAAGAGCTATTACATCATCATAGTACAATATTACTCAGTGCGGCATATGAATGGGAAATATCAATGGAACTATCCTTTTTCTTCGTTGTTACTAGTTACTTTGAAGAAAAAGGTTTTGCATTTCAAACAGGTTGATGAATCTTGATCAGAGCCAGCATAATATTATATTATAACTGGACCACCAACCATTTTAACATTTCCTTCATAACTGGACCACCAACCACTTTAACATTTCCTTCATAACTGGACCACCAACCACTTTAAAATGTCCTTTATAACTGGACCGCCAACCACTTTAACATTACCTTTATAACTGGACCACCAACCACTTTAACATTACCTTTATAACTGGACCACCAACCACTTTAACATTTCCTTTATAACTGGACCACCAACCACTTTAACATTACCTTTATAACTGGACCACCAACCACTTTAACATTTCCTTTATAACTGGACCACCAACCACTTTAACATTTCCTTTATAACTGGACCACCAACCACTTTAACATTACCTTTATAACTGGACCACCAACCACTTTAAAATGTCCTTTATAACTGGACCGCCAACCACTTTAACATTACCTTTATAACTGGACCACCAACCACTTTAACATTTCCTTCATAACTGGACCACCAACCACTTTAACATTACCTTCATAACTGGACCACCAACCACTTTAACATGTCCTTCATAACTGGACCACCAACCACTTTAACATGTCCTTCATAACTGGACCACCAACCATTTTAACATTATCTTTATAACTGGACCACCAACCACTTTAACATTTCCTTTATAACTGGACCACCAACCACTTTAACATTTCCTTTATAACTGGACCACCAACCACTTTAACATTTCCTTTATAACCGGACCACCTTTTATTACCTTTTGTTAACTACTTTAACATTACCTTTAGAGGTCAAAGCATCAATGATGGAACACTTCAAGAGGATGTGTACTTGAATTTGAAGTATGTGTACTTAACATTCAATATCGAATACTTTCACACTTTTACTCAAGTGGAATTTGAATGGAGTACTTGTCCAGCAGGGCATCTCTACTTTGTCTCTAGTAAAGGAATAAGGAACTGTGTACTAAGCTACCTCTTCCTCCGCTGGCCAGACTTCACTGAGCATAACAAGTCTGACAGAATAGAACACATAGCCAACCAATTAATCCGTTGGATTGTTTCAGACTGAAGAGATGTTGCATGCATAGGTATGTAACAGAGGTCCGTGAGTACATCCACAGTCACGTTGGACTTCAAGTGTTGTGAAGGCGCGGGAGACCGGGGTTCGAGACTCACTCGGCAATCCCTTAACAGGGGTCGAACTTTAACACAATGCAGAGATGGCAATACGAGACCGGCTACAGTGGTGCCAATAGACCCGGATGCCCTGGGTGGAGTGAGTTTAGGGGGGTGAGTGTAACGGAGGTCGTGAGTATATCCACAGTCACGATGGACTTCAAGTGTTGTGAAGTGACTATGGCACGTAGCGGTACTGCAAGTAAACTCATCCACCCATAAAAGGCATGCAGACAACCAAAAAGTTAATTCACCTCTTGGTATAGTGGTCTGCGATGTCACCTGTGGCGCGAGAGACCGGGGTTCAAGACTCACTCGGGGCAATCCCTTAACAGGGGTTGAACTTTAACACAACGCAGAGATGGCAATACGAGACCGGCTACAAGTATATATGTTATTATTTTTTTTATCCACTTTTTCTCCCATTTTTTCCCATCCCAATTTCGTATATCATCCAATTCAACCCTCCCCTGTCTCGAACGCTGTTTCTTGCCTCCCACAAGCCGGCTGCAATGTGGACTAAGTCATACATAGCACGAGTCCCCTCCGATACTCGAGGTAACAGCAGTCGCATCTTTTCACCTGCGCGGCGCGATCTTCCAGCGTCAGGGGTCTGCGCTTTGGAGGGGCGCCGCCCCCATCGCTTCCTGATTCTACTGCGCAGGCGCACCAACCGACCTGTAGGAGTCGCTGTCCACAACGCCCGATCCCCACCCATCAGTTTCCCACCCCCTAATACTGCCAATGTGTATTAGTATGGACGACCAGCTAAACTGAAAGCAATGTGGAGCGCTGGGCTCGAACAGGCGAACCCAGCGTCTCCAGTATTCATGGTGAGCGCCTTGCCCACTGCACCACGTAGCCGCCCATAAGTATATATGTTATTTCATAGAAACACTTAACACAGCTCAGCCGATGTATAGTTTAAATTCTTATTTATTTTTTTAAACCTTTTTAACCTCTGTCTCTGTCTCAACCGGTCCCATGGAACAGCTTCATACCGCCTTCTGTCTGGCCTGCAGTGCTGAACCTTACCTGCTCTGCCCTGACCAATTCTGAGTGGTTTCTCCTGCCCCCCGGGGCATACGGCCCTGAGCTATTGTCTTGTATCTCATCCTGTATCCATACGCTTGCAGTAGTTCTATCTATTACTCAATTTCACAATTTTCTTATATACTATGATTCTACTGTCACCATGTATGCATATGCTCACTACATGTACAGTATCTATTGCTCCATCTCTGCCCGCTACAAACATTGCAGTGACTGTTCTACGTGCACCACCGAGGCCATGTATCAGCTTCTTACCGTCTTCTGTCCGTGGTCTGTCAATGTGGTTTAGACGTGGAGTTCATTGCTGGGTTAAGTACTTCTATTCTATTCACATAATTATGCTTACTACATATATTTATTCTATTCACATAATATGCTTACCACTTGTATCTATTGCTATGTCCGCGCATCACAATCACGCAAACTGTCTAACGCCTGTCCCGTCTCCCTGTCTCCCTGTGAGTGGCTGTCTCGGAGTGATGACCGAGTGTTGGACGTCCCGTGATGATGACCGGGAGGATGCGACCCTCTCTGCGCCGCCCCTTTGTCTCAAATAGATCCGCCATCAGCTCTGTTTTTAATCTTTCAAAATGTTCAGTTGCTATCACATGCACTTATCTGTGTTTCATTACACATATGAGTGCATGCTTACCAACTGTTCGCCTGTTTTATTGCAACACTACTATCACCGACATCTAAGAAGGGAGATCCCCCCTTGAATGGCCATTTTTTCTTATTGCTAGGTTTTAGTGAGTTCTTCCTTACCTTCGCGTGGGTTATGTCTGGGTTGCGTTTATTGCATTTATTTCAGTAGGAGTTAGATCATTTTGTGTACTGTACTGTGTAGGGACTGTCCTGCTCCACTAGGGGCAGGCTTTTCTCATTCACTAGGCTGGGGGCGGGGCTGGCTTTTCTAATTCACAGGAGCGATCTTTTCTACTCTACGTTGGCTTTGAGAGTTGTGAATGAATGAATGAATGAAAACTTTATTTAACAGATTGCAGAATGGGTACAATACAGTACGGCTCAATACATACAATTGTTAAGGGGATGCAGACCTGAGAAAGACGTTTGTCTTGTTTCCATCAGGGTCCCCCATTTTCAATTCATATAGACATTTATGACATACACAACATACATGACATTTATGGCATAGGGACATATAGGTATTTAGTACTGATACATTTGTAAATTGTGACATAACCGGTATTCAAATATACAGTACTGTTACCCCTAGACCCTGACAGAGTATATGAGGGGAGTGGGGACTGTACATTAGGAGGGGGTGAGTGGGTGGGAGAGAAATATACATACGGCGGGGAGGGAATATATACATGTTTGATTGATTGAATTGATTGAAAACTTTATTAACAGATTGCAGAATGGGTACAGTACAGTACATAGATGTAGCAGTAGGCCTACTGTCTATCTGTATGTCATGTATGGGGACCCTGATGTAAACAAGACGAAAGTCTTTCTCTGGTCTGCATCCCCTTAACAATTGTGTGTATTGAGCTGTACTGTATTGTACCCATTCTGCAATCTGTTAATAAAGTTTTCAATCAATCAATCAAAACAGCTCAATACATACAATTGTTAAGGGGATGCAGACCAGAGAAAGCCGTTTGTCTTGTTTACATCAGGGTCCCCCATTTTCAATTCATCATAAACTGTACTGTGCAGGACAGTGATGCAACAGTAGCAGGACAGTGGATCACAGTGATGTAGCAGGACAGTGATGTAGCAGGACAGTACATCACAGTGATGTAGCAGGACAGTGATGTAGCAGGACAGTGATGTAGCAGGACAGTGATGTAGCAGGACAGTACATCACAGTGATGTAGCAGGACAGTGATGTAGCAGGACAGTACATCACAGTGATGTAGCAGGACAGTGATGTAGCAGGACAGTACATCACAGTGATGTAGCAGGACAGTGATGTAGCAGGAGTCAGGACAGTGGATCACAGTGATGTAGCAAGACAGTGGATCACAGTGATCATTTTGTGTAGTGTACTGTGTAGGGACTGTCCTGCTCCACTAGGGGCATGCTTTTCTCATTCACTAGGCTGGGGGCGGGGCTTGCTTTTCTAATTCACAGGAGCGATCTTTTCTACCACATTGTACAACTGCCGAGTCCCGAGGCTGGTAAGTGCTAGTTAAAATGTACAGTAGTGCACAAACTCTACGTTGGCTTTGAGAGTTGTATTATACTGATATAAAAGTTATGCTGTAGGTTGTATGTGGGAGGGGGCGGGGGGCTGCGTCGCCCACAGTATTTGGTTAACGTTACTGTGGGAAGTTATGCTGTAGGTTGTGTATGGGGGCGGGGGGGGGGGGTACGTCGTCCACGGTCTATTTAACGTTATGTACAGTAGTTGTGTTTGATTGATTGAAAACTTTATTAACAGATTGCAGAATGGGTACAGTACAGTACATAGATGTAGCAGTACTGTCTATCTGTATGTCATGTATGTCATATATGTCCTGATGAATTGAAAATGGGGGACCCTGATGTAAACAAGACGAAAGTCTTTCTCTGGTCTGCATCCCCTTAACAATTGTGTGTATTGAGCTGTACTATATTGTACCCATTCTGCAATCTGTTAATAAAGTTTTCAATCAATCAATCAAAACAGCTCAATACATACAATTGTTAAGGGGATGCAGACCAGAGAAAGACGTTTGTCTTGTTTACATCAGGGTCCCCCATTTTCAATTCATCATAAACAGGGGTGTAAAAAGTACCCAGAAATTATACTTTACTACTACTATTATACTAAGTACACTGTACAACTGTACAAGCAAAACTGTACATTGGAATATTGACGAAACCATACTTGGTCATTTACTGTACATTGGAGGGGGTTGGGTTAGGACATTTACAGGGGCCAGTTTCGAATTGCAGTCTCCCGTAGTTGCTCTTTGAGAGTGGTTTTGAAAGTGGGTAGTGATTCACATTCCTTTACAGCAGGGATCAGCAACCTTTTTGATACGAAGTGCCATGTTAAAATGTTCTTGTTAACCAGTGTGCCATATCAATGTTAAGGTTAATTATGACACCACATCACAATGTAAATCTCCAACAGATCTGTAATTCTATTCCATCCATATAGGCAACGTGCATAGCAATAGTTTTAATAACCATTTTCCTCTCATAAATATATAAGAAAATGCTGCCGTCTTTATGAGATGCTTGCTTGCCATACCTGGACACATTCAGCCTTGTCTGCCTCATCCTTTAAAGTTCTCATGTTTGGTCTCAAAATGGCGTTTAACACTCAATGTTCGGCAAACAACAACAACAGACTGACCCTTCTCATTGGCTCTGACCATGAAATATCCCTGGTATATCAGTCAACCTACAGTACCATAAATAACAGGCTGTGAAAGAGGTAACTCAACATTTCCAAAAAGGTTCCTCTTACACATTTGCTAGTGTGCCATGTTGGTTTAGATAATGTGTACCAATGGTGGCACTCGTGCCTAAGGTTGCTGACCCCTGCTTTACAGCTTTGGGTAGGGTGTTCCACATCGATGTGGCATAATTGCGAACCGTGTTTAGTCCCTTGTTTGAGCCGAATCTGGGTTTAACATGATTTGTGGAGCTCCCTCTGGTGTTGTGATCGTGGTATTCACTGACCTTTGGGAAGTATTTTGACATGTACATGGGTACCTTAGTCGTATAGTGTATCTTGTTGACCAGGCCCATTGCAAGTTGCTGTACTCTGTCGTCTACTCTAATCCATCCTAGGTTGTCAAAGTGGGCAGGGGTGAGGTGGGTTCTAGGAGTAAGGTCAAGCAGTAGTCTGACCAGTTTGTTTTGAGATCTGCCAGGTTATGACATTTATGCTTCTACCTAAAACCAGGTTATGTGAGTAGCTGGGATTGGTTCAGGTTCTGATATTGCTGTACAGGCCAAGATTTCACTGATCGCTTTAGTACTTAGAAACATAGCACTATGTTGTATCCTCTCACCAGGCTCCAATGCAATGGGGCACATTTTCACATGATGTTGCTGTCAATGACGCATTATACAAAATGGTCATCAGTAGTGGCCACAGAAATAAACCCATATTCCATAATGGGACTTGAGTATACTGAATATGTGACCATACCAAATATCTCATATAAAAGGCCTTCTAGTAGGCCAGTTGACTAACTCACATAATTAGCATTATATAGCCACAATACTAACTAACAATGCTTTACTTTTTCTCTTTCCTTGGCATGTCTCCCAGGGGGCCCGGAATCACTACTTACTGGTCTGTTTAGTCCTATCTCATTCCTCATCTCTCCTGCTCCATCCCTCATCTGCTGACTGTGGTCATCCTGTCCTGGGTGTGTTTGGTCTCCTGCTCCACTCTTCTTCAGGCTCTGTGATCCTGCACCTTTTTAGGGTGGAGGATATCGGCAGCCATTGGACGTGGTTGGCTGCCTGAATTTAGCTTAAGTCTATTGCTCTTTTTGCCCAACAAAGTAACTGCAATTTTTTTGAGGACCAGCACCATGAAAGGACAAGACAATCTGAATGTGTGCACATAACCTCACCATGTTCACTGAGAACACCTGCACAATGAGGATTACAGTTGATCACAAATGATGTGCTTGTTTATGTGTTGTGCTTGTAGTAGTAGTGTTAGCTTGTGTGCTATTTGATTGTTATTATTTACACTGTTTCTAAACAACTCCTAACTGATCAGAAAAAGATACTGGAATATGTTGTTTCTTTACACTTGTCATGACAAACCAATTACATAATCCAACATATGTGTAAAGAAACAACATATAGCGGCCACCAGTTAATGGTATATTTTTTTAATCATTCGTTACGGCGAAATCAATACTTCCATTTGTATAAATTGCATTAAGCGGACCTTAGTATTGCTGCCTGGCTGAGGGGCTTGTTGCGGCTCATGTGCATGCGCACGCTCGGCCAATCAGAGCAACGCGGAAGGGCTTGTTGCTTACCGAAAGTATTCACGCGGTTGGGGCTCCTTTTGCACAAATTACTGCATCAATACAGCTAAATATATACTTTTCCACGATATTCTAATTTATTGAGCTGCACCTGTACATCATTGTGCTCAGGAGGCAAAACGATGTCTAACATGCCTGCCATGTATCACAAACGGTACTGTATTTGCAAATCTGGTATGTCATAAATGTATAGATGTAGCAGTACTGTCTATCTGTATGTCATGTATCAAGTTTCAAGTTCAAGTTTCTTTAATAGTTGTCATACAGAAGTACAGAATACTTTTATACAAAATGCTTCTTACTGTTACGCTCCAGAGACTGTGCTAGACAAAAGATAAGTGAAATAAAATAGTATAGCATGTAAAAAAAATAGAAGTAAAAATAGAAGTCACGTACGTAGACACAGTGTAAGGGCCATATGAGTGTTTTGATTATGTCGGTAGCTTCTCCGATATATATATATATATATTTTGTAATTGTGTTTAGTTTAAGGCACAATTAGGCGCCGGTGTGTAGAGGCCAAGGCCAACTTGTTGGATTTGTATTGCTAGAATATTAGAATACATTTTGTCTAGAATAGTGTCTTATTTATGTTTGAACACTAGAGGGCTCACCGCCTCCATTATAGCCAGCTGGAAGTCATGAGATTACTTGAATGTAATTCAAGCATATATACCTTTAGGAGTTGAACATGAAGTAGTATTTTAACTTTGGGTGGAATAAAGTTTTAGAAACATTTGGGATGAATACACCTTTAAAGCTATTTGTGGGAATACACATACAAAAATAAAAACGAAAGAATGGAAAAACATGCAGAACTGATCGCTAATGCTGTCACGTCCCTGATGAAGATGAACAGGAGCACTTGGATTGGCAAGGTATTGTATTGGAGCGGACACACGACAGGATGAAGGATGACAGGATGGGTCAAGCGCAGATGACATTTCAATGGCAACCCCCCCAAAGGAATGCGTGTGTGCTGCCCATCTCACATGTGTTACAAATAAAGACTTCATAGTCCCATTTCATTCATTTATTCATTCAAACAATTTGGGGTTATAAGCTTTAAAAGGATTTGGGGAAGACACCATAACACAATTGGGTATTCGAACCTTTAAAACCATTTGGGTGGAATACACCTTTAAAATTATTCGGGAAGACACATTTGGGTATTAGAACCTTTAAAACCATTTGGGTGGAATACACCTTTAAAATGATTCGGGAAGACACATTTGGGTATTAGAACCTTTAAGACCATTTGGGTGGAATACACCTTTAAAATGATTCGGAAGGCACATTTGGGTATTAGAACCTTTAAAACCATTTGGGTGGAATACACCTTTAAAATGATTCGGGAAGACACATTTGGGTATTAGAACCTTTAAAACCATTTGGGTGGAATACACCTTTAAAATGATTCGGGAAGACACATTTGGGTATTAGAACCTTTAAGACCATTTGGGTGGAATACACCTTTAAAATGATTCGGGAAGACACATTTGGGTATTAGAACCTTTAAAACCATTTGGGTGGAATACACCTTTAAAATGATTCGGGAAGACACATTTTGGTATTAGAACCTTTAAAACCATTTGGGTGGAATACACCTTTAACTGTCCTGCTACTGTTGCATCACTGTGATCCACTGTACTGCTACTGTATTATAACCTTTAAAACAATTTGGGTGGAATACACCTTTAAAATCATTTGATTTGGGTTATAACCTTTAACACTATTTGGGTGGAATACACCTTTAACTGTCCTGCAGCCATTTTACCACTGTCCACTGTACTGTACTGTACAGTCCTGCTACATCACTGTCCTGCTAACCATTTGGGTGGAATACACCTTTAACTGTCCTGCTACTGTTGCATCACTGTGATCCACTGTACTGCTACTGTATTATAACCTTTAAAACAATTTGGGTGGAATACACCTTTAAAATCATTGGATTTGGGTTATAACCTTTAACACTATTTGGGTGGAATACACCTTTACCTGTCCTGCAGCCATTTTACCACTGTCCACTGTACTGTACTGTACTGTACAGTCCTGCTACATCACTGTCCTGCTAACCATTTGGGTGGAATACACCTTTAACTGTCCTGCTACTGTTGCATCACTGTGATCCACTGTACTGCTACTGTATTATAACCTTTAAAACAATTTGGGTGGAATACACATTTAAAATCATTGGATTTGGGTTATAACCTTTAACACTATTTGGGTGGAATACACCTTTAACTGTCCTGCAGCCATTTTACCACTGTCCACTGTACTGTACTGTACAGTCCTGCTACATCACTGTCCTGCTAACCATTTGGGTGGAATACACCTTTAACTGTCCTGCTACATCACTGTGATGTACTGTCCTGCTACATCACTGTGATGTACTGTCCTGCTACATCACTGTCCTGCTACATCACTGTGATGTACTGTCCTGCTACATCACTGTCCTGCTACATCACTGTCCTGCTACATCACTGTGATGTATTGTCCTGCTACATCACTGTGATGCTACATCACTGTCCTGCTACATCACTGTGATGCACTGTCCTGCTACATCACTGTCCTGCTACATCACTGTGATGTACTGTCCTGCTACATCACTGTCCTGCTACATCACTGTGATGTATTGTCCTGCTACATCACTGTGATGCTACATCACTGTCCTGCTACATCACTGTGATGTACTGTCCTGCTACATCACTGTCCTGCTACATCACTGTGATGTACTGTCCTGCTACATCACTGTCCTGCTACATCACTGTCTTGCTACATCACTGTCCTGCTAACCATTTGGGTGGAATACACCTTTAACTGTCCTGCTACATCACTGTGATGTACTGTCCTGCTACATCACTGTGATGTACTGTCCTGCTACATCACTGTCCTGCTACATCACTGTGATGTACTGTCCTGCTACATCACTGTCCTGCTACATCACTGTCCTGCTACATCACTGTGATGTATTGTCCTGCTACATCACTGTGATGCTACATCACTGTCCTGCTACATCACTGTGATGCACTGTCCTGCTACATCACTGTCCTGCTACATCACTGTGATGTACTGTCCTGCTACATCACTGTCCTGCTACATCACTGTGATGTATTGTCCTGCTACATCACTGTGATGCTACATCACTGTCCTGCTACATCACTGTGATGTACTGTCCTGCTACATCACTGTCCTGCTACATCACTGTGATGTACTGTCCTGCTACATCACTGTCCTGCTACATCACTGTCTTGCTACATCACTGTCCTGCTACATCACTGTCCTGCTACATCACTGTGATGTACTGTCCTGCTACATCACTGTCCTGCTACATCACTGTGATGTACTGTCCTGCTACATCACTGTCCTGCTACATCACTGTCCTGCTACATCACTGTGATGTATTGTCCTGCTACATCACTGTGATGCTACATCACTGTCCTGCTACATCACTGTGATGTACTGTCCTGCTACATCACTGTCCTGCTACATCACTGTGATGCACTGTCCTGCTACATCACTGTGATGCTACATCACTGTCCTGCTACATCACTGTCCTGCTACATCACTGTGATCCACTGTCCTGCTACATCACTGTCCTGCTACATCACTGTCCTGCTACATCACTGTGATGCTACATCACTGTGATGCTACATCACTGTCCTGCTACATCACTGTGATGTACTGTCCTGCTACATCACTGTCCTGCTACATCACTGTCCTGCTACATCACTGTGATGTACTGTCCTGCTACATCACTGTCCTGCTACATCACTGTGATGTACTGTCCTGCTACATCACTGTCCTGCTACATCACTGTCCTGCTACATCACTGTGATGCTACATCACTGTCCTGCTACATCACTGTGATGCACTGTCCTGCTACATCACTGTGATGCACTGTCCTGCTACATCACTGTGATGCTACATCACTGTCCTGCTACATCACTGTCCTGCTACATCACTGTGATCCACTGTCCTGCTACTGTTGCATCACTGTCCTGCACAGTACAGGACACAAAATGATTTAACTGCCTCTCATTTATTTTGCATTTATTTTAACATTTTTGGACTTTATGGTGTTTTTGTTTTGTTCTTGATTTATTGTGATGTTTCTTCTTGACTTGTTTAAAGAAGACGTGTCCGGCCCATGGGGACATTAGGTGTGTTGTCGGGCCTTACAAATACATTTGATTTGATTTGATTTGATTTGATTTGATTTGATTTATAGTACATGTCTCTAGAGAAATGTCTGTGATTGGTGAGTGGTTCATCATTTCAGTGGATTAGTACTCGTTGGAGCGTTATCAGTGACGCCAGAGCTGTGTCCCCTTCTCACACTAACTACTCCAAACAGCCTGTCCTTTTCTCTCTGTCCTTGAAACCAGCATTTTAATTGCATTCACCAGCGCTGCCAAGTTGTCCTTTTCGAAAATTTCGAAATCCACTGAAATTGACTGTGCACTCTCTTTCATTCTCACACTACCCCCTCTCTTATTCTCTCTCTCCACCCTGTCTCTTGCTCTTCCTCCCTATCTTTCTCCTTTTCTCTTCTGCTCTCTCCATTCCTCCTTCAACCCTCCATTCTTTCCCCCATCTCTCCCTTTCACACACTCCCTCACTACCCCTCCCTATGCCTCATTCTCTACCTCCCCCTCTCTCTCTCTCTCTCTCTCTCTCTCTCTCTCTCTCTCTCTCTCTCTCTCTCTCTCTCTCTCTCTCTCTCTCTCTCTCTCTCTCTCTCTCTCTCTCTCTGCAGTGTTCTTATATAAGTTGTGTTCCAGCAGTATTCTTCCCTGCCAGGCAGTGCTAACATCAACAGTAGTCAGTAGTCAGTAGACATAACACTGGATGCATTAACTGAGCGACGCTCAACACCACACACCTCAGATCACTGCCTGGAATCATCTGCAGTGCACAGAGGTATATTATTCATAGAGTTCTACACTACAATACATTTTTTCAAGTAACCTTGCAGCATTGGCTTTTTGTTATTGTTGTTGTTGTTGAATAAACAAAATAGGAGCTGGAGAGAGTGAAGATTTCAGCATTATTATAAATAAAAAAAAGACAATGCAGCAAGGTTACTTGAAAAAGGAAAACTGAGAAAGCATGTTTTAGTTTTTTACAGTGTACCCCCCCCCTCCACCAACACACACACACACACACACACACACACACACACACACACACACACACACACACACACACACACACACACACACACACACACACACACACACACACACACACACACACACACACACACACACACACACACGCAAGCAAAAATAAGGGTTGGTCAGACACTGTTAAAGGCAATAAGTATTCTACTTGGGGCACTCTGTTCCTTTCCAGATATCATTGTAGGTGCAGGAGTGCTGTACTGAAGCCTCTGTCACCCAAAGTGTCCTGATTCTAAGACGACCTACTGGTGCAGCTGCAATGCTATTTTAACACGTTACAACCTAAAAACGCACAGAAAGATGACTTGACCTCAACTCGACCTCCGTCATCCATCCCAAATACACGATCCAGGCCTGTGCTGTTTTCCTAGCATCAAGGTTATTCAACTTCACACATTCCCCACTTTGCATATAGAGGGGCTGTGGACAGTGCAGGCTGAGGTCAGGGTGTTTGGTATTAGGGGTGGGAATCACCAGTTTCATCATGATACGATATGATATCGATTCTTTGGACAACGATACGATATTTGCCGATATCACAAAGTCTCTCACGATACAATACGATACGATTAGATTCAGGTGCCTGCGATCGATATGAGATGATATCATATGCCCATTTAACACAATCGGTAACATTTAGATCAACAAAAAAAAGGTAATGAAAATATCATTTGACATTTGTATTTTTGAGCTCTTCCAGACATTTAAAGGAAAATCAATCTATTGTTTTTAATACAAATAGACCTCCTGTTCACTGTAAAGTGCCACGTTTTTATATATTGAGCTTTAAACTTTAAGCTACATTTTTTGGAACTCAAAACTCACAACCTCCCTCTCCCAAACCGTTCCTACAACAATTTGTTGATGTTGCATGATCATGTATAGGCCTACATTTATTATGTATTATATTGTTTATGTTTAAATAACATTTAAACATCAAACTCCTCTGACCTCATCTTGTCTTTCCAAAGACGCGCGCACACACACACACACACAGAAAGGGAGAATGCTATGCTGTAACATCTACACACACGGAGCTACTGCTGTTGTTCTTGGGCAGATATGAGACTCGCCACAGGATTTTCAAAATAAGAGTATCGATATGAATCGATCTTATTACATCGCATCGATCCGATTCGATTGTTGATAATTACATCGATGTATCGATCTGGATCGATGTATCGTCCCACCCCTATTTGGTATGTGGCCCAGTGTTTGAACCTGATAGATGGATCCAAACACGCAGCCCAAGGGCAGAAACCAAGCACCCCCCCCCCCTCGCTTTCTAATCAGGTGTCAACGAAAAAGACACGCACACACACACTATGATATAATAATAATAATAATAATAATAATAATAATAATAATAATAATAATAATAATAATAATAATAATAATAATAATAATAATAATAATAATAATAACACAATGATAGGTGAGTATAACACGACCAGAGAACGAGGCAGACATACTTTACATGCTTCTTCATTAGACCTATATACTGTTTGTATACTGTATAGTGTATACTATATACTGTGGCTATGGAAGTGTGGATTAAACCATGTGATATCCAATGATGTGTTCATCCAGAATGTCCGAGGATTTATTTCCCCCTGCAGAGTGCTATAATAGTCTAACCAGGTATGCAATGATATTAAAGGAACATGCCAACATTATGGGAAATGTGCTTATCTCTCCAGAGTCAGCGTAAGAAGATAGATTTCCTTTCTGTGTATTCAGTAGAAAGCTATCCTAGCTTAGCACAGATGAAATGAAACAGATACAGATCAGCTAGCCTAGCTTAAAACTCCGGGAGAGGTGTTTTTGGACAACAGCTAGGCTAGCTGATCCATAGCCATTAATTTGTGCTAAGCTAGGCTAGCTTGCAGCCAGATAGCTTTCTACTGAACACACAGAGAGAAAATTTGTCTATATTCTTGTCTGACTCCGGAGAAGAGAGCTAATTATATGATTTCAACTCAAAAGATGCAGGTACAATAGAACAACACAAAATAAAAGAAGAAGGTCTCCAGGGTAATGAGAGCAGTAAACAGAAGAGACTGTGTTGTTCCATACTGACACGGTACATTTGGAAAATCTGCATTATCAGTGGGAGCCTAAAAAAATCTGGAATAAACGGACCATGCGTTTAGATGTTGTGTATGGTTGTGTTTTAATATTGCAGTGTAGTTTTACCAAATAGTAAAGACACTTTTTGTATAATACATTTTTAATGGTATGTAATTTAGTGCATTGAGTTATAGGCTACTGGTTGTCTGATATTTGCTATATTATGCTTTGTATGCATAATTTTAAATAGCTGGGAGTCAGTGACTGAGGCTCAATACTGTAACACCACGGACCATGGTTGACTGGAGGAGAGCAAGGCACTTATTTAAAATTTAAAACAGTATTCAGCAGCACTCAAGTAGAACAGATACACAGATACACAGGGTTTCAATCAGAGTGTATCCTCTTCTATACAGGCTCCACAGGGTCAGGCTACACAGCGGTCACAAAGATATTTCAAAATTAAATAACACATGACATATTCTATTATCCAGGGGGGAGGCAATACTCCACAGCAAATAGGAACATAAAGATGAATAGATAACAAGACGAGGCAAACCTGATTAAGCCGGACCCGGCCATAACACTCACGCATGGCTGTTTCAACAATGGGGAGTTCGCCATTGCAGACCGGACCCAAGAGATGAGGTAAATAGGTAGAAACACAGATTTAACATTTTACATGGTTATGGTTATGTACATGGTGAGAGAGAGAGAGAGAGAGAGAGAGAGAGAGAGAGAGAGAGAGAGAGAGAGAGAGAGAGAGAGAGAGAGAGAGAGAGAGAGAGAGAGAGAGAGAGAGAGAGAGAGAGAGAGAGAGAGAGAAGAGAGAGAGAGAAGAGAGAGAGAGAGAGAAATGACAAGGTTAAAATGTTATTAATTTGGTCTAAGACTTTGGATTAGGGAGAGAGTTGTTTGTTTTCACTAATATTTTGGACTGTCTTAGACCAAAGGAATAATGTGTATGGATTAATAAATTGAGCATAGTTCCCCTTTAACCCAACTGAACACTGCTCCTTGACAGCCATGGAGGGTGTATCCTGTATCAAGTAGCCTAAATAGTGGTGAAGGATAGGGGATCAAAGATGACAGTGAAGCGGCCAATACTATTGACAGGTTGAGGTCAATGGAGTCTGCATGTGTCAACATGGGTGGAGCCATCAGTCTTTGTGTCCCTTAAACAGGGTTTCAAACACAATCCATTACTGGTGTCTACTAGCAACAAATCAATCCTTCACTAACTTGACTAGTGTCATAGACGGTAGGCGCAATATGCTCGTTGGGGACAGTTTTATCCAAAGAAGAAAAAAAAACACTTTCAGCAGGGTACTGTAGCTCACAATTATCCCCAAACTGTAAAGTGTACTAAATGCTTTTGGTTTGTGAGTTATTGAGGTAAAGAGTTAAGATGCATGATGTCATGTCATTGTGATGTATGTGTATCATTCCGGGAAGTCTTAAATACAGCTCAATGACATGCTGATTTATTTTTATATCTATGGCTAGTATGGCTTCTACCATAGTGTATACCTGTATCACTGTACACAATAATACTGTACATACGGCACATTAGCATATTTACTCAGTAGCTTTGTTATATATATTCCATTGAATCACTTTTCATATTCATCATTTCACCAAGCTTTATTCATTATTTCCTGGAATAATATACATCATAAGGACATCACACATCGTAACTCGATAACTCTCAAACCAAATAAACGTATAGGACCCTTTGTAGTTTTGGGATGTGTGTGAGATTATAGGCATCATTAAAGAACCTAAGTTCCTTTACGTTTCGACGGAGGCTACTGGTGACTCCCCAGTGGTCTGACTGAATGAACAGTGCGTCTGCCTACAACTCTGGATGGATTGTGTAAGGAGCACAATGTTGTCGACACATCACCACTCACACACACAAATCTCCCGATCTTTCCCACCTCTCCAGAAAACCCTCACACACCGTCCTATCAAACCAGATCTCTGGCCTGCACTCGGACGGAGGAGTGCAAACACACAGCGATCTGCTGCAGCTGTTCAAATATTGTGACATGTGATCTCAGCCGGGCACAAAGGGGTCTTTAAAGAGGGCGCCGGGGCTGGGTGGGGTGGGGGGGTGGGAGCATGGGAGACAAAGGCTAGGAGAACAGGGAGCTCATCTCCCAATAGCCTGGACCTCTGGACCTTCATACACACACACACACACACACACACACACACACACACACACACACACACACACACACACACACACACACACACACACACACACACACACACACACACACACACACACACACACACACACACACACACACACACACACACACACACACACACACACACACACACACACACACACACACACACACACACCAATGGCCTGCATTGTGTTTGTTGCATTGTGTCGGCTGGTTACCGCACAGAGCACTGTGCAATGTCGTGGTCTCTCTTTATACATACTGTTTGATACACACGCACATGCACGCACACACACACACGCACACACACACATGCACGCACACAGCGCCAGCTACTGTCGCCACTTAACCTCCTACAAGCCTGTCAAACAAACAGGCTGACCGACGAATCAGAGGGGAAGGATTATTCACATAAACCATGTGTTGAATAAGCGTTTCATCAAGCATACTGAACAAAGAGTCAGGACGGAGCGACTGAATTCCTTATCTTAGAATGGAACAGGGCTGCTTTTGTGCCACTGTCCTCTCTCTCTCTCCTTCTCTCTCTCTCTCTCTCTCTCTCTCTCTCTCTCTCTCTCTCTCTCTCTCTCTCTCTCTCTGACAAGAAGGTCTAATGTTGAGAACCCATGCATTCATCTGTCCTCCATTTAACTCTGACATTGATGCTGTCAGTGCACAACTTAAATGGATAGAACGGCTCTCTCCTAGTATGGCTATCTTCTTCATTAGCCTACAACTGAGATGGTTGCAGCTAGATTCTATTTCTACGGACGGTTGCCTATAGCGTTTGATCACGTTGTCATGGGAATGTGTGTGTTTGTTTCATGTGTGTGGGCAATGCACAAGACCATACACATAATATAGACCTTTTCAGAAGTATTCTGTTGCTATTCCGTTGCCAGGGGAACAACTTTGGCCCCTTGTTTGTTTCCTGTCCGCAACTGTATTGACAAACATTGCAACAGGAAATACAAAGGGGCCTATTTAGGATGTGTATGTTGTCAAGTTAGGAAAGGGCTACAGGCGGTTTCACTGGAATTGTGTTGCTAGGGAACAGCTTGGACCCATGTTATTGATATTAGCTATAAAGATGCATAGAGTGAGCGCTTCTGAGAATCCCAGCTCCTCGTGGCCAGATGATCTTCACCTCGAGGCTCTGACTTATTCTGTAAGGAGGTTCCAGATCCGTAGCACTTATTCTGTAAGGAGGTTCCAGATCCGTAGCACTCTTTCCGCTAATTGCAGTAATACAGAATGCATAAAATGGTGTTCCACCCACCACCGAATCTCAAATGAGGAAGAAGCTGTTTTGTATTATGAGAGTTTTCTGAATTGACCTCTAATGGCACGGTAGCAGGAGCACACACTCTAGCTGTATTAGCAAACACTGCTACAGAAAATATATGTGGGTCCATTTAGAACATTTATGTTGTCAAGTTGAAACCATCTATAATCATTCAGAGGCAGAGGCATTTCTATTTATTAGAATTTAAAACACACACTTTCATTATACAAGGATGTCTTTACTTAAAAGGGAATGCCATCCATTTGAAGGAGTCACATGTTATTCCTGTGCCCCATGACAGCTCAGTGGGTCTCTCTCAGCAGGCACCAAGAGACAACCCTGATCTCTCTCACTCACACACACACACACACACACACACACACACACACACACACACACACACACACACACACACACACACACACACACACACACACACACACACACACACACACACACACACACACACACACACACACACACACACACACACACACACACACACACACACACACACACACACACACACACACACACACACATACATACATACATACATACATACATACATACATACATACATACATACATACATACATACATACATACATACATACATACATACATACATACATACATACATACATACATACATACATACATACAAACAATATATTGCCTACTGTACATAACATACACATAGGTTTTTAAGAGCAGTAATTGTTTGTGTGTCAATTACTCCTGTTTTTGCTGTTTATTTTGTCCAGCATGTGGTCTTTGTACTGCATGATTATGTACTTTGTTTATTGTCTTTATTGTTCATTGTCTTTGTATTGCATGTTCTTTGCATGTTTTGTGTTCAACCTGCAAAGGGACTACAGATGGAAATGAGCTTATAGCTACAATCTGGCATGTTTACATATAAATGTTGTGCATTGTCCCTATTTTTTTTATAAATTGAAATTGAAATTGAATGTTGGTCAGATGTCAGATCTGAGGCTGCTCAGTGCTGCTCCATAGACAATGAATGTGGAGCCATAACATGTTGAGTTGAGTTCTCACACCCAGATGAGGTTCATATTTCATGGTATTGTATTTATTTCATCTGGAAAAATGGCTCCTACTGTCAAAAAGGTTGCTGACCTTTCTCTCAAATCAAACACACTTTGGCTAAATCACAGTGTATACCTGACTCTATAATTTTAAGTTAAGTATTTATTTTTTACCTAGAGACAGTGCACATTAATCAACATCTTCAGTTTCCACATCAATGTAAATGTGCCAGAATTAGCTAATGAGCTAGTTTTCATCTGCAGTCCCTGCCTACCATGCATGTCTTTATGGTGCGGGAGGAAACCAGAGTACCTGAAGGAAACTCACGCAAACACAGGGATAACATGCAAACTCCACACAGAAAGGCCCCCTGCTGGGGTTCGAACCCAGGACCTTCTTGCTGTGAGGCAGCAGTGCTAACCACTGTGCCATCGTGCCGCCCATAATAATAATACCTTTGTTGGCTTGGTGTGTCGTTTTACAATGTGAGTTTTACAATGTAGTCTTATGAGGTCACATACACTTGTTTTTTTGTAAGATACATTCACAGTTTGTTCTCACTAAATCTTTTTATTAATTCATTCATGAAAATACTGTATATTCTTTTACCTTTATTCACTATAGGGTAGGTTCTCTGCACGGATGCTCTGCTTCCTATTCACACAGTTCCATTCACACCTGGGAGCCACCCAGTACAACAACAGTCTAACACTGTTGGCCACTGAGCAACTCCACTTGAGCGGGGGTTAAGTGCCTTGCTCAAGGGCACTTCAGCAGTTGGTATTGAGGGACGGAAGAGAGTTATTCATTCACTTCCCCCGCCCAGATTTCTCCTGCCGGTCCGGGGGATTGAACCGGTGACCTTCCTCCGGTCACAAACCCGCTTCTCTGACCTTTAGGCCACTGCTGCCCAGTAGCCCTAATCCCAAACCCCATCAGCATTGAAGAAAAACAACTGTACTTTCAAATTGAAGACTGTGGAAGAATACAACATCCTACTCGTCTGTTCAAGACAATAGGCCTCACATCACAGCCTCCACCCCTCCCCACAACTCTACCTCAGTGTATCCTAGGTGAGAGCACAGTGAGAGCACGCTCCTCTTTAGCCAAGCACATTTTCCCGCTCTTACATGTACTCTGATCCATGTGTCATGCTCCGGTTCCACCACAAGACCACGTAGGCTAGCCTAATTTTGAAATGATGCATCAGTTTTTGATTCGGATCGATGGAATGTATATTCACCAGCAACAATATTTAAAATAACACGCCAACATTTTGGGAAATTAGCTCATCGTCTTCTCCAGAGAGAGACAAGTAGATAGATACCAGTTTCCTCTCTGTGCGTTCAGTAGAAAGCTATCTGGCTGCACGTTAGCCTAGCTTAGCACAATGAATGGAAGCGGACAGTGACGGGTAGCCTTCGGAAGAGGCGTTAGTTGGACAATGCGTAGGCTACCCGTCCCCTCCAAACTCATAGCCAAGCTCAGGGACCTGGGCTTGAACTATGACCTCTGCCAGTGGGTCTTGGACTTCCTGACGGGCAGACCCCAGGTGGTAAGAGCCGGCAACTGCACCTCCTCATCCATCACGCTCAACATAGGGGCCCCCCAGGGCTGTGTTCTGAGCCCCCTCCTCTACTCCCTGTACACACATGACTGCGTAGCACAGCGGAACAACAACACCATCATCAAATTTGCTGATGACACAGTAGTGGTGGGCCTGATCTCTGCCAACGACGAAAGGGCCTACCTGGAAGAGGTAGAGAACCTGTCACAGTGGTGTCAGGAGAACTGCCTCTCCCTGAACGTCAGCAAAACAAAAGAGATGATTGTGGACTTCAGGAGGTCGGGGGTCAAGGACTACAGCCCCCTCAGCATCGACGGGGCACCGGTTGAGAGAGTGAACAGTTTCAAGTACCTCGGAGCCCACATATCCGAGGACTTGACATGGACCACAGTTCAAGTTCAAGTTCTTTAATAGTTGTCATACAGAAGTACAGAATACTTTCATACAAAATGCTTCTTACTGTTACGCTCCAGAGACTGTGCTAGACAAGATAGTATCAAATAACATAATAACATAATATAGCATGAATTTAGAAGAAGAAAATGAGGTCACAGTGTTCGGTATAGACATATGTACAATGTTCTGAGTTACCATATAATATACAATACACAATACTATGCAGTGTACTAATGTACAGTACTATCTAGTGCAAAGCAGAAATGGGATGAGGTACAATTTTAGGTACAATTTACAGTAAGGTGTACGAGTTGTAGTGCAATCCTTCATCCATAAATATAAAGTGTGGGGAGTGGGTGCTACAGTGTGTTTGTTTAAAGTGGGTGTGTGCTATAAAGTGTGTGGAGTGGGTGCTACAGTGTGTTTGTTTAAAGTGAGTGTGTGCGTGTGGATGTGTGTGCTATGTGCGTTTGGTGGTTGTTGTTGTGTAGTGTTCATTCATTGTTCGTTTAGCAGCCTGATGGCCTGGGGATAGAAGCTACTTCTGAGTCTTTCTGTGCTCGCCCTGAGACTCCGGTATCGCTTGCCTGACCGCAGCAGTTCAAAGAGGCAGTTGTTCGGGTGACTGGAGTCTTTAATGATTCTCTTAGCCTTGCCCTTGCAACGCTTGTAGTAAATGTTCTGGAGGGTGGGGAGCCCCCCTCCAATTGTGCGTTCGGCTGAACATGTCACTCTTTGTAGTCTGCTTCGGTCTTTTGCAGTGCTATTCCCAAACCAGGAGGTGATGTTGCCGGTCAAGATGCTCTCTATTGTACATGAGTAGAAGTTCTTAAGGATCTTCTGGCTGACTTGGAACTTCCTTAGGCGCCTGAGGAAGTAGAGGCGTTGTCGTGCCTTCTTCACCACACTGTTAATGTGTGTGGTCCATGTCAAGTCCTCGGATATGTAGGCTCCGAGGTACTTGAAGCTGTTGACTCTCTCAACCGGTGCCCCGTCGATGCTGAGGGGGCTGTAGTCCTTGACCCCCGACCTCCTGAAGTCCACAATCATCTCCTTTGTTTTGCTGACGTTCAGGGAGAGGCTGTTTTCCTGGCACCATCCCGCCAGGACCTTGACCTCTTCCAGGTAGGCCCTCTCATCGTTGGCAGAGATCAGGCCCACCACCACTGTGTCGTCAGCAAATTTGACGATTGTATTGCTACTCCGCTGAGCCACACAGTCGTGTGTGTACAGGGAGTAGAGGAGGGGACTCAGAACACAGCCCTGGGGGGCCCCTATGTTGAGGGTGATGGATGAGGAGGTGCAGTTGCCTGCTCTCACCACCTGGGGTCTGCCAGTCAGGAAGTCCAAGACCCACTGGCAGAGGTCATAGCCCAAGCCCAGGTCCCTGAGCTTGGCTATGAGTATGGAGGGGACTATGGTATTGAATGCCGAGCTGTAGTCGATGAATAGCATTCTCACATAGTTCCCCTGCCTCTTGTCCAGGTGTGATGCTGCTGTGTGCAGCACATGGGATATGGCGTCCTCCGTGGACCTGTTGGGGCGGTATGCAAATTGCAGGGGGTCCATGTTGATGGGGAGGGAGGAGCAGATGTAGCCCTTTACTAGCTTCTCAAAGCACTTCATGGCTATGGAGGTGAGAGCTACAGGGCGGTAGTCGTTGAGGCAAGCAGGCTTGGATTTTTTGGGTACAGGGATAATAGTGGACTTCTTCAGGCAGGTGGGGATGACAGCCTGTTCTAAGGACAGGTTAAATATGTCAGTGAATACTGGGGCCAGTTGGTCGGCACAGACTTTTAGGACGCGGCCGGGGATGCCGTCCGGACCTGCTGCCTTCCTGATATTCACTTTTTTAAAGGTTCGCCTCACCTCATGCTCTGTTACCCTGAACACTGCGCCTCCATCAGCAGCCGACCCCCCCCCCCCCATTGCCGAGGCTTGTGAGCTGGTGTTGTTATTACCAGCATCAAACCTCGCATAGAAGGTATTGAGGTCGTTTGCTAAGGAGATGTCACTGTTCAGTTTGAGGGAGGCGCCTTTGTAGTCTGTCATCGTTTTGAGCCCCTGCCACATAGCTCTAGAGTCAGCTTGTTCAAACTGGAGTTCAATTTTATCCCTGTAGCGCCGTTTGGCCTCTGACACTGTCCTCCTTACGTTGTGTCGCGCCACCTTGTGGTCATTCATGTTGCCTGCCACTAGGCCGTCATTGTATGCTTTGGTGCGCTCTCTCAGAGCTTCACGGACGGATTTGTCTACCCAGGGTTTTTGATTTGGGTAAACTTTCATTTTGGTAGTGGGGATTGTTTCTTTCACCCTAGTACAAACATAGTCCAGCACTGTCTCCGTGTAGACATTAATGTTATCTGTGTCGCGGAACACATTCCAGTCTGTGTAGTGAAACACTGACCGGATCGTCTCTTCTGACGTCAGATCCCATTTCTGCACCTCTCGCGAGACTACGGGAGTACTTTTAATTCTCTGTTTGTACTTTGGTGAAAGAAAAATTGACGCGTGATCTGATTTACCAAAGCCACTATCAGAATGAGCCTTGTAGCCACCTTTAAATTGCGTGTAACAGTGATCTAGGATGTTACCGCCTCTGGTGTTGCAAGTCACATGCTGATAGAAGTCAGGCAATACCTTTCTCAGATTGGCGCTATTGAAATCTCCCAGTAATAAAATGGCGGCGTTAACGTTAGCCACTTGTATTCTATTTACCTCGTCGTGTAGTCTGGAGAGCGCAACCTTGTTGCTGGCTTGCGGTGGAATATACACTCCGATCAGGACGATCGCCGTTAACTCCCTCGGGAGGAAGAAAGGACGACACTTGATGGTTATATATTCCAGTTCTGGGGAGCAGTGGTTGGATAATTCCTTCACGTTCGTTGGATCGCTCCAATTTTTGTTAAACATGAAGGCAATACCTCCTCCACGTTGTTTACCGGACTCTGATGACCGATCCTTGCGATGGATAAAGAAGTGATCCGCTGGTTGAATTGCGTGATCTGGAACCTCCGGTGTGAGCCATGTTTCGGTGAAGCAGAGGACATTGCAGTCCCTAACGTCTCTTTGATATTGAATCCTTGCTCGGATGTCATCCAGTTTATTGTCAATTGATTGTACATTGGCTAGCAATATACTGGGCAGTGGTGTACGGTGGCGTCTGGATCTCAGCCTGTTACGGATCCCAGCCCTCTTTCCTCGTCGTCTTTTCCTGGGCTCTGGGAACAAAGGATCTGGTCCTAATCTCCGGAGAATTTCTTCAGGCCATTGATGCGGTTCGGAAAGCTGATCCAGCGAGTAATCCAGTTGGTAAGTTTCCCGTAATCCAATGTCTATGAGTGACTGACGGTCATATACATTAAATGCACCAACAGTTGGTACGCACAAAACTCTAAAAACTATAAATATTAACAAAAGTAAACACAGTCTCGACGGAGCGAACAGAGAGGCAGCCGGTCGGAGCGGCGCCATCATCACACATTGACAGTGTTGTGAAGAAGGCACGACAACGCCTCTACTTCCTCAGGCGCCTAAGGAAGTTCCAAGTCAGTCAGAAGATCCTTAGGAACTTCTACTCATGTACAATAGAGAGCATCCTGACCGGCAACATCACCTCCTGGTTTGGGAATAGCACTGCACAAGACCGTAGCAGACTACAAAGAGTGACACGTTCAGCCGAACGCACAATTGGAGGGGGGCTTCCCACCCTCCAGAACATTTACAACAAGCGGTGCAAGGGGAAGGCTAAGAGAATTATTAAGGACTCGAGCCACCCGAACAACTGCCTCTTTGAACTGCTGCGGTCAGGCAAGCGATACCGGAGTCTTAAGGCGAGCACAGAAAGACTCAGAAGAAGCTTCTATCCCCAGGCCATCAGGCTGCTAAACGAACAATAAACACTATGCAACAACCATCAAATGCACACAGCACACACACCCACACGCACACACTCACTCAAACAAACAACACACTGCAGCACCCACTCTCCACACTTTAGATCAGACAAACACACTTTACACTTTATATTTATTGATAAAGGATTTGCACTACAACTCGTACACCTACTGTGAATTGTACCTAAATTGCACCTCGTCCCATTTCTGCCTTGCACTATATAGTATTGTATATTAGTACACTGCACAGTATTGTATATTGTATGGTAACTACGTCTATTCTGCATCGAACATTGTACATATGTCTAAACTGAACACTGTGACCTCATTTTTTTACTTCTAATTTTACTATGTTATTTTATTTCATACTTATCTTGTCTTGCACAGTCTCTGGAGCGTAACAGTAAGAAGCATTTTGTATAAAAGTATTCTGTACTTCTGTATGACAAATATTAAAGAAACTTGAAACATGTCCGCTTCCATTCATTCTTCTCCTGCCTGCCTCTCCTCGAGACCAGTCGCTTCCTCCTATGCTCCTCTCCCACTTGTCTATCTGCGCTCTGTGCTTCATGCCGTTGTCGGACTCTATTCAAACCTACTCCATGATAAATTCCAATCTGGCTTTAAACCACGACACAGCACTGAAACGGCCCTCCTCTGTGTCTTAAATGACCTGATTTCAGCTGCTGATGCAGGCAACCCATCCCTACTACTACTCCTTGACCTCACAGCCGCCTTTGATACGGTAGATCACCACATCCTTTTAGCTCGCCTCGAGCATTATGTAGGCCTTAGGGGCCCCGTCTTAGACTGGTTCTGGTCCTACCTAAGCAATAGGACCTTCTCTGTCCAACTCTGTGACTTCACTTCCTCTGTGGCCCCCCTCACCTGCGGGGTGCCCCAAGGCTCGATATTGGGTCCCACCCTCTTCCTCTTATACATACTCCCCCTAGGCCAGATCTTGGCAAAACATAACATCTCATTCCATTGCTTCGCCGATGACGTGCAGGTCTACCTCCCCTTAAAACCCACCCAAGGGAAAACATCAATAAAACCACTACTTGACTGCCTGGCAGAAATCAAATGCTGGATGTCTGAAAACTCCCTGACATTAAACGAAGGGAAAACCGAGGTCATTGTTTTTAATAGTGCCCCCCCGGCCCCCCTCATTGACGCACTTGGTCCCCTGGGTCCAAACCTCTCCACCTCTGTCAGGAACCTCGGGGTCATCTTCAACAGCAATTTTTTATTCGACAAACAGGTCAGCGCCGTAGTCAAAAACAGTTTTTACCACCTCAAACTCCTGGCGAAGACAAAGGCATACCTCTCCCAAAGTAACCTAGAGACGGTGATACATGCCTTTGTCACCACTTGCCTCGACTACTGCAATGCCCTCTACACAGGCATCGACAAATCCCTGCTTCGCCGCCTACAACTGGTGCAGAATGCAGCCGCGCGCCTCCTCACCAAAACTAAAAAACATGAGCACATCAGCCCAGTTTTGGCCTCGCTCCACTGGCTACCAGTTCGTTTTAGAATAGATTTTAAACTAGCCCTAAATGTTTTTAAATCACTAAATGGCACGGCTCCTCCCTATCTATCCGAGCTCTTGCATCGCCACACCCCCCACCGATCCCTCAGATCAGCTGACCAGCTGCTATTGGTGGTGCCTAGAACTAGGCTCAAGACTAGGGGAGACAGAGCCTTCTCCACCGCAGCGCCTAGATTGTGGAACAGCCTCCCCCTCAGCGTACGGGCCGCCCAGACTGTGCAGGCTTTTAAATCACTTTTAAAAACCTACCTGTTCTCCTTGGCCTTCCCCCCACTTAATCACCACTAGACCCCTGGCCCTTCAATCCTCTTTGTTTTACTGTGTCCTACCTGTTTTTATTACTTTCATTGCTTTACTGTGTTTTAATCTTATATCTTGCATCATATTATTTTGTTTTTATCAACCTGCCTGTGAAGCACTTTGGTGCCAGCTGCCGCTGCCTGGAAATGTGCTATACAAATAAAATTGACTTGACTTGACTTGACTACTCGATATGGATCTAATCAGCTGGTCACTTTCAGTAGTGGATCGCATATTTTCGTCAAGAAAGCAGAATGAGGCTGACCTTCTATGCCCACTTGGGACATTCCAATCGGGTTTCAACATTGACAGTTGGGGCACGTGGCGTAGTTCATGCATTTTCCCCCTCGAAATTGAAGACGCGGAAGACATCTAGATTATCGCATTCATGCTACTCGGATTTGGAGCAATTGCGGTATGTGGCTGGATATGCTATAAGAAGCTGTTGGATGGCAATCAGATTTTGGCTCTAAGATTGGCCAAGATTGAGGCTTGCCACTTTGAACTGAATAAGACACTTGCTGCGTTCCACGCAGATGACCAGCGACTGCACTCAGGCATTCTGGATGGAGTTGTTAAAATTCACTCTACTCAAAACCGAATCTAATTCGACGGTGCATTTTACTCAGAAAGCATTTTTCTCCTTTCTGAGAGTGCCTCCCAGGCAACAAATTCCGAAGAGACGACTCACCAAGGACATAAACCAGAGCTGATAAGACTTTCCCAGCTGTCGTGAAAGCAGAATGAGGCCCTCCCAATCCTACCCCCGCCCCCTACCCCCCCCCTTCCCGCGGGTGCTCAGCGCCTACATGGCAGCTACCAGAGCTTCACTGTGGCTGGGGGGGCACCAGGAAGCTGTTGCCCTCCCAATCCCCCCCCCAACCCCCCTCGCTAGCTGCAACTGTGGCTAGCCCCCCCCCCCCTACCGCTAGCTGCAACTGTGGCTAGGGACCAGCCCTCCCAACCCCCTCCCTCCGATTCGCGCCGATGCTCGACCTTCGTGGCCTTGCAGAGTGGCAGCGGATATACGCATACATCTGTCTCAAGATCTACTGTAGTTCTGCATGTTATCAACAAATGTGCATGCTGTGTGAATTTATGTGTGCCATTATTACTGTCAAATGTAATAATTGTGGAATATTCCTATAATGAGGCTGTATGTGTATGTCATAGAATTTCCCCAAGGGAATGAATGAATGAATGAATGAAAACTTTATTTAACAGATTGCAGAATGGGTACAATACAGTACGGCTCAATACATACAATTGTTAAGGGGATGCAGACCTGAGAAAGACGTTTGTCTTGTTTCCATCAGGGTCCCCCATTTTCAATTCATATAGACATTTATGACATACACAACATATATGACATTTATGGCATAGGGACATATTAATAAAGTATCTATCTATCTATCTACATTGTGCTAAGCTAGGCGAACATGCAGCCAGATAGCTCCTTTAAGACACGATTTGGTCTATGGATGTACCGTATGACATCCATTGCTTGCTCACACTATTTCTGCTTGTGTTACCGGTAGATTTACATATTGCTGTCTGAGTAGGTCTTTGGCGGGGAGGGTTTAGTTTATAGCTCCCAGATCGCACACTCTCAGACACTCATCCAGTTGACATGGGTGGAGCGCCCAGCATTCTCAAACGATCGAGTCAAAGTTAGCACCACGTGTGAAATCGCTATTGAGAGCTCTGGGGTTGTAAATGCCTAGATCTCTCTCTCTCTCTCTCTCTCTCTCTCTCTCTCTCTCTCTCTCTCTCTCTCTCTCTCTCTCTCTCTCTCTCTCTCTCTCTCTCTCTCTCTCTCTCTCTCTCTCTCTCTCTCTCTCTCTCTCTCTCTCTCTCTCTCTCCATCTGAATCACTGCAATCAGTTTTTGGAGCCTTTATTCAAGACTAAATGCTTGTTTACAGTGATAGCTCAGGAACATGTTTTGGATTAAGTTAGACAAGTAAATCCTCTTTTAAAGATCCACATCTTCGCTGCCAGAACTACATGGCAGGAGTACAGTAAGGTCTTTTTCTTCTGAAAAAGCATGATTCACAAACAAATCTACTTACGCTTCCAGAGTTATACAAGCAAAAATGAACACCACGGCTGACATCATCAACAAAAAAAAAACTGCATCTAATTGTAAAATGAGAAGCAGATTGGAGAGCAGGGTTTACAGGGCTATGACTTCACACCGAAGAGGCCTTCACATAGAACATGTCGTGTCCGCTTTTCATCTCGGAACCTTTGAGGTTGGACAGACTCTTTACGAGGCATGAAATCTTTACAAAGGTATGAAATGATGCAAGTGTAAAAGCCTTTGATGAGGGGAGGCCTCCTCTCACACGTTGGGATGTCTCCAGTGGCACCAGGGCACACAAACACTGCATGAGACCGTGGAGGGCTGCAGAGGGTTCAGATGAGCTCATGTTAAAGGTCCGTCACGCAAAGTTTAAGAGTTCACAAGCTGGTTGCTGTCTAGCTCAGCAATAGTATATGTTGATCAAGCAGATCAGCTTGCTAGATCATTTGTCCATAAAGTGATTACGACAAGACCTGTCATAGCCGCCACTCCGAGTCCGAGTCACCAAAGAAGAGCCAGAGTCGAGTCCGAGTCGAGTCCCTATTAACCTAGCCAGAGTCCGAGTCCAAGTCATCAAGCTTGAGTCCACTCCACAGAGAACCACAAGTTTGAGGTTGTCCCCGTGTTCTTTTCATTAGTTAGTTTACATATCGAACATCTAGCAGTGTTCTTGCTGGAATTTGATGTAAAATCTGTGTAAGCAAAGTGCACGATTCAGGGCGTCTCTTTAGGCATATTAAGTACTGAACATGAGGGTATCGATGTGAATCCGCATGTAGGTGGAACACACGTGTCTGCCCTTGCACGAAATTAAATAATGTTACGGTATTAATATAGCCATCAATATCTTATGCCAAATGATTAGGGCCTATTACAATATATTTTTTATAAATAACTGTATTTATCAAAGTCTGAGTCCTCGTCTGCACCTTCAGAGTCCGAATGCAGTCAATGCTCGAGTCCAAGTCGAGTCACGAGTCCTGAAAATCAGTCCAGAACTCAGACTCGAGTCCTACAACACTGGCCTCCATATTAGAGAGAGTAATGCAGAAGTAATATGACACGTCACTATGAAGAGCAAGTAATGATGTAAGTATTAGTACTAGTTGATTAAATTGGCGCTATAGCATGCGGTAGGAGGAAAGGGGTGCCCGACAACAATCTCACTACCTGTCAATCAATGTAGAAAGATAAACTTAACACGGATGGGATGTACATTGTGAAAATGGACTTTGCAGAGGTTGCCTGAGGTGGGGAATGTACATTGTGCATTGTAGACTATAGAACAACGTTAGAAAACTCTGTTTATTTGAGTGGAAACGCGAATATAAAGAAAAGCAAGTTGTTTACAAGAAAACGTGGGCTACCTTTAATATGTAGTACACAACATTTTGAAAGTAAGTTCCCTAACACTGCTGCTAATTATTAGCCCACTCTGTTTGAAAATTGAAAACTCGTAACCCAAAGTTTCAGACTTGTGATTCAAGACTTGCTGGCCTTGACTTGAGATTTTTCTGTCTCAACTTCAAACTTGACTTGGGACTTGACTGTCAAGACTTGACATTGACATTTAGATTGAGTCATTTAGCCGAACCTTTTACCCAAAGCGACTACACGTTCTGTACAACAAGTCGGCAGGAAGGGCACAACTCTGGCAGCTAAGGGAACGTGACATTGTTCATCAAACAGTGTTGAACTTGGGTACATACGTAGTAGTATAGACATATTAGCATAGTAGGTAGTAATATAGGAAAGGTAGATTATTTAGTAGCAAAGTGTATAATAGTAAGACAGTACAAAGGTTAGTCTGTTTTTTTTTTGTTTTTTTTTACTTGACAGAGGGCTGAGTCATACAATGCCCGCCTACTGTCAACACCTCCTCAACTACAACTACAACTACAGTAAAACTACAAAGTTTGTACAACTACTACAACTACAACTACTGTACAACTAAAACTACAACTACAGTACAACTACACTACTGTGTTCATAATAGATACAGTATATATATTATTGCTATTAACCTATCTAATAGGAAAAAGCCATGGTCCTAAATCAGTCTCCTAGTGTATACCATATGATGGACAACTTACAAAAGTACCTCCCAAGCAGAACCAGGGTCTGGTCTCAGCTGAGCAGTCCAGCCCAAGTCAGGGAGAACCTGGCTCTGCAATCTGACAAAAATGTATGACGGAATATGCTCGCTGATGGAAAATATTAACTTGTTTTTGTCCAGACAGAGAAGTGTATGATTGTGCTTTATCTAAAGGCACCTGTGGTTTCATTAAGTCAATTCAGAGACAAAGAGACAAATTCGTTTAACACTGGCTGTAATCAATGACATTAAGGTCTTTGCTTATGATTTCATCTGACAAGCAGCTAAATCAACTGTGTGTGTGTGTGTGTGTGTGTGTGTGTGTGTGTGTACGTGCACATGCACACCTGCATGTGAGTGTGTAAGTATTTTGACATACATGCATTACGTAAATGCATGTGTACCAGCGTGTGTGTGTGTGTGTGTGTGCATGTGCGTCTGTGTGAGTGTGTGTGTGTCTGTGTGAGTGTGTGTGTGTGTGTGTGTGTGTGTGTGTGTGTGTGTGTGTGTGTGTGTGTGTGTGTGTGTGTGTGTGTGTGTGTGTGTGTGTGTGTGTGTGTGTGTGTGTGAGTCGCAGCTGAAGTCAGAGTTGGGGTTTCATGAGCCCTAGAAGAGCTCTCTCAGAGTGCGTGAATCATACTTGGCTCGTGGCACTGATCATGACATCATGGCTGATCTGTGACCTCATGTCTTTGTTTTCTCTCTCTCTCTCTCTCTCTCTCTCTCTCTCTCTCTCTCTCTCTCTCTCTCTCTCTCTCTCTCTCTCTCTCTCTCTCTGGTGAGCCACGGTGCTTATCATGGAGAGACAGGAAGGGAAGGGCTGTTATTGTAACATCTTAACTATTCCTCTGTTGGACAGAGAGAGTGTCTGTTACGTCTTTCCAGTGGTTCATTCACTGTTAGGGCCCATCCATGAATTGAGTACATTGAGTAACTGCATACAATAGAAACAGTTTTGCCTGCGCCTTGAACCATACGCCATAACTGTCGCTGTAATTTCACTATAAAACTGAAGCTGATCTGAGGCAGAGCTAAGCTAAGATAATAACAGCTCGCAGGTCTTGTATACAAGCTGGATGTCACCCAAAACAACAGTCGTCTCAACCGGAGCAGGCCTATCCCATAATTTCTCCATCCAGATCAGGGCGTGGAGACTCGTGGTTGGGCGACATCAAGGTCTCTGGTTGGCCTGCCGCGGTGGGATTTAGTGCGTTGCCGTGGTAACCGCTCACTCTCGGACAGTGCCCCTGTCAGCAGCTTCTCTCAGTGCGGCTGTGTCGGGGGCTGTGGCTGGATGAGTCTACAGTAGCTACTACTACATAATTTATTATTCCATGTGTCTCCCCTCTCTCACACACTCTTTCTCTCTCTCCTCTCCCCCCTTCTTTCTATCCCTCTCACTCTCTCTCTCTCTAGCTCCCCCTTCCTCTCTCTCTCCTCTGCTGACCTTCAGACTTACAAAGAAAAGCAACCTGGGGCGCAGACAGACTGACGGATGTACAGACAGACAGACGGATGGACAGACAGACAGACAGACAGACAGACAGACAGACAGACAGACAGACAGACAGACAGACAGACAGACAGACAGACAGACAGACAGACAGACAGACAGACAGACAGACAGACAGACAGACAGACAGACAGACAGACAGACAGACAGACAGACAGACAGACAGACAGACAGAGACAGACAGACAGAGGAATGGACAGACGGTCATCAGAAAGATAGGAAAGCAAACAGAGAGACACCCACACAACCACACCCACATGGTATATAGTAGGACAGTAGACACACCCACATGGTATATAGTAGGACAGTACACACACCCACATGGTATATAGTAGGACAGTAGACACACCCA
>NC_140182.1:59372286-59379786 GCF_963971535.1 Notolepis coatsorum
TTGGGCAAAGCCGGGCATGTACAGACATGTCTTGACGGTGGCTTTGAACCTGACTTTGGAGGCATGGCCTTGGCGCCTGTGGACCGCTGTCCAATAGGAGAATGAAATATTATGGTCTGTACTAGGCTAAAGGGATATTCCGTGTATATGTACAAGGAATATACAAGGGATATCAAACGATATACAAATATTATGCAATATATATCAATCAATAAATATATATATTCGGTTTAATCTGATCCTTTGTAACAGTTAGAACAACAAATACATTGTTCCAAAAACTCTTTGTTTTCCCCTCGTGTTAGCCGTGAGATAGTTTCCCTTTTCGCCCCTTGACAGACACAGAGTGTGAAAACACAAGTTGCATAACGACCTCGGCCTCCTTCGGCCATCATCGCGCTTAGCAAGACGGCGTCGACTCCCAGCGACTTCTGGGAATGCTGCAGGCGCTCACGTCATTCACCCCCACCTCTCTCCCTCTGGACATTGGCCAGCACTCGATGTGTAGTAGAACACCGATGCCCTCCTCCAGCCAAACAAAGCTGAGACGAGGGTCACGGCAGAGATGAAAATAACTCTTTCTTTCCTCCGTGTGTGATGTGTGGATATTATATGACACGTTACAGTAGAAATGGTAATACAGGGTAAATAAACACTGGACACGCCGGAACAAACCATGTCAAATCAATAAATAGGGTACACAGTACTTCACACGTGTATTCGTATTCTGTTTAACGTCGACGTTCATCTTTATTTCATATATTTTGTTATTATAACTACATCCATGCCAACATACACACGGTAAAGAGTGGGAACGGCTCAGTTTGACCGATGAAGCGCTTTCCCCCTGTAAAGTGAGTCTCTGTGGTTGATAACTTCACTGAGGTGGTCATGTCCACAACTGTAGTTGTTGTTGGCTATGAGAAACCTCTCTATTCCAACATGGCTACCAGAGACCAGCGAGTACCCCAACTAGACTGGCACGACCCCCTCAGTCTGGATTTTCAAAATGGCCTCTCAGGTCAAAACTCGAGGCGGTTAAAGGAACACACCAGCATTATGAGAAGAGTCAGACAAGATGATGGATACCAATCTTCCTCTCTGTGCATTCAGCAGAGTTTTATCCGGCTGCGAGCTAGCCTAGCTCAGCACAAATGAATGGAAGCAGATACGGACCACTAGCTTAGCTTAAATATTAGGGCAGGGTGTTTTTGGGCCAACAGCTAGGCTAGTGGTCCATGTCCTCCATGTTGTGTTGGTGTGTTCCTTTAACACTTTCAGTGCCGGGCCGTGTTTTCCTTTTTACCCCGTTGAATGCCACCATCCACGGCCAATGTTAACGTTAATATCGCCTAATCTATGTTTTAAATTATGTGTCTAATCTGCCCGTCGCTTATCAAAGACTCATTTTCCAGTCAACATTGGCAAGGCAGATTGTATTTTTATCGCTTCATTTCTGTTTGATAGCATTTTGAAAATCACCAGTTTTCCGGGGAAAAACAACCCATGCCTATGATAATCGCCTTTTACTGGAATATTCCAGAACGTTGTCATTTGTCGGCCTATTTATGAATAGTTTTCAAATAAACGCTAGATGATCGATAGTATATGTGTACGCACGCACGCTTGTGCCGTGCGCTGATAATCGCTGCTCTTATTTCCTCATGGCTTTTACAGTCAAAACAGCCATATCACATATCACATAAACGCTTATATATCAGTGAAAACGAGTCTGATTATCCTAACACTGATAACATAGATTCCTTACCTGAGGTCAGATGGTATCCAAAAGGTTTATTCCAATTTCCGATCGGCATTCGAAAAAATCGATAAATGTATTGATCCATCGTGTGTACAGTATAACACATGATCCGCGCGGCTCAGAGGCTCCAGAATGAACTCTGGTAGACCCCGGCTGCATCAGTGAGAAGTAAAATGTGGAGTCAGAAATCCGTTCTCCCATTCACTTTCATTGAGTCTATTCCAAAAGGGTGATTTACCATCTGGGAGACGATAGGGGGCGCTTTTTTCACATCTGAGCGCCGGCGGTCCCTGGATCTCCAACGGTAGGCTCGCGTGATGCAATATGATTTCAGATCGCTAAAAAAAAAAAAAAACAGAATACTCGTGACGTGGCATTCAACGGTCGGGTCGTAAACCAGAGAAAAGCCGTGAGTGGCTGCACGGTGATTGATTGAATGAAAATGTTATTAACAGATTGCAGAATGGGTACAATACAGTACGGCTCAATACACACAATTGTTAAGGGGATGCAGACCAGAGAAAGACTTTCGTCTTGTTTACATCAGGGTCCCCCATTTTCAATTCATAATGAATTGTAAGTAAGGGTGCAACTTGCTCCGTGCAATCCATTCTTTGTGGATCTAGCGTGTATTTTGGAGTTTCTTGCCTAACGGTTCTATTTGGAACAGCTGTGAAAGATGTCTCGGCTGTGAAACGAAATAGATGAACTTCTTCTGACTCGTTTGTTTTTGTACAATTACAAAAAGGCAAGGGACAAAAATATGGGACAAAGTGCAGTCAGACATGAAGGGACCCGTTGTTGGGGCTCAGCAGAGGCGATCGCCCCCCCAAGAACGTCACTAGTCTGTCTCCAAACATCTAAAAAACATCATCTTGCATTTGAGTGCACAACGACAGCAGTTCCAACAGACACAGACAGACACGGTACATCCTCCACAGAGCGAGCTGGTAGAGAGCAGGGCGTGATGGAGGCTCCAGGCTGAAGAGCTTCAGGGTCTCTCAGGTCCTCTGACCAGGGCCTCCTGCTGGTTCCCAGATACAAGCTACATTCGAAAGCCGACTGTTTTTCAGCCGCAGTCCCTAGACCCTGGAACCACCTCCCCCCTGGTGAATCAGATCAGATGATTCAGTCACCTTAAAAAGCTCTTTAAGCTCCTTAAAAACCTACCTTTACACACAGGCGTTTCCTTAAAGGGTCACTTCACCAGAGGATTCAAGATTCAAGAGTTTTATTTGTCACATACATACACAATACATGCAGTGAAATGTAGGTGGCCATGCCCGCCTGGATTGTGCAAAATACAAACAATAAAAAAAAAAAATAGACATGATAAAAAGGAATACGAATAAAATACAGTACTAAACGTAAGAAGTAAAAGTAATAAGTAATACTATACAAATATACAGTGGATTTATACAGTTGTTTTTGAAAGTGACCTTTTTTTGTAGTGTATTATGTATGTAGGGGTATGTGAGAGGGTGTTAGTGAGGATGTGTAGTGTGTGTGTGTGTGTGTGTGTGTGTGTGTGTGTGTGTGTGTGTGTGTGTGTGTGCGTGCGTGCGTGCGTGCGTGCGTGCGTGTGTGTGTGTGTGTGTGTGTGTGTGTGTGTGTGTGTGTGTGTGTGTGTGTGTGTGTGTGTGTGTGTGTGTGTGTGTGTGTGTGTGTGTGTGTGTGTGTGTGTGTTCATGTGTGCTTGTTCCCGATATTGTTTCCTGGCGTTGTTTTAGGCAACCTTGACCGACTACATATTCAACACGGTAAGACTCCTTTCTATATATTAATACACACACACATAGTCATCTGCTTCACAACACATTTGGGTAAACACACACTTCATATCCCAGCCCTCCGACCTGTTCGCACTACAGCACCACTATCGTTATTGTTTTGATGTACTCTGTTTTGCTTGAACTATTGTGAATAAATATACGCTGTATTTGGCGTTTTCCTGTTGAACCAGTTGCATGGTTTATTTACGGGTCCCGTTCCTCTGTTCCCATAACATGATGTAGATGAAAAAATTGCAATACGTTGTCTTACAGGGACTGCTACCTTATAATTTCATGGTGCTGTAATTAATTAACACAACACAGGGACTCAATGTCCCAAATTACATCACTGGTGGCCACATTCAAACTCATTTACTCTCAATACTGTCAAACTGAATGAATGTGTGCAAAACTGTTTTTGGAAGCGTGTGAGATTATGTGCAAAATAAATCAGCATTGTTTTTTTCCTGATGTTCCCCTTTAACCTTTCACTACCACACTACCAAAGGGTTAACCCTTTCACTGCGACAATACAGATGGTTAACCCTTTCACTGCGACAATATAGAAGGTTAAGGAAACGCCTGTGAGTAAAGGTACAATTCTCAAAATCAGTGACTGAATCATTCGATCTGATACACCGGGGTGGGGTGGGGGGGGGGGGGGGGGGTTCCAGTGTCTCTGCAAAAAGCACAGTCAGCTTTCGATTTTAGCTTCGATCCAGGAACCACCAGGAGGTCCTGTTCAGATAGGTGCTGTGTTTTGTAAAGTGAGAATTTGCTATCATGCAGTTGTTCTTTTTTTTGTATCCCCTTATACATTTAGATTTTGATCGTAGAGACGTGTGAAGAACTTTGTTACTCAGTTGTATTGAAAGATAATGCTCTGTAAATAAAGGTTTATTCATTCGATCACTCACTCATTCTACTAACGTACTTGCTTCCTTATTTACTTACTCACTATTGATTACAGACACATTGGAGATAAGAAAAAAGACGGAAATCCAGAACACAACCAACACAGCATAAAACAGCCTTGATCTACAGAGTTGGACCCGGGCCCCTCAGTGATAAAGGATAAACAGAAACCCTGATAACCTCTACAATCTTTCCGCATGTTGGATCCCGGCCTGAAAACAGTGCTTAATCCACGAAGAAAAAATAAAAGTAAAAGACGTGACAGTGATCTGAGAGGAAGGATGGACCTCGTCCAAATCTCAGGCCTCGATATCGCTCCTCTTTCCTGCCCTCTGCTTAATTGAATGGGCCTCCGCGCTGAGCTCAGCACTCTGAGAGAGAGAGAGAGAGAGAGAGAGAGAGAGAGAGAGAGAGAGAGAGAGAGAGAGAGAGAGAGAGAGAGAGAGAGAGAGAGAGAGAGAGAGAGAGAGAGTGACTGGCAGAGCCAGTAACCACTTTTCATAGTAGTGGACAGTCATTTCATAGAAATGTTGCCCAAAATACTTTGGGCTCTGGTGATCTAGTAGGTTCCCCCAGATACAGGAGAAGAAGAAGGAGATGAAGAAGACGAAGAAGAAAAAGAAGCAGCAGAAGAAGAAGAATTTAAATGTGTCTTTCTCGTATCCCTTCTATTTTTAAACATAGCACCCTACACACATGCTTCATGGTTGCTGGCAGTGCAGTGGCCCTTGGAACAGTTTTAGGGGTTCAAAAGCCTTGCTCAAGGGCATTTTGGAAGAAATGGTGGGGGCCGTAGATAAAATACCACCTCCAGTCACCACATCACAGCTGGAATACACCCTCCTGACTAGGGATGTTCCGATACCGATACCAGTCCGATACTGTGCTCATGTACTCATACTCGTACTCAGAAAACTACTCCAATACTACTATTCAGTGCCATATTTATTCAGAGAAACACAACATTGAATGTAAAATGTCAGCAACAGCATCATGTTGTATATTTAATTGGTTGCAGTCATAAAGTGAGGAACATCTTATGTAAATAAAACATTTAGTCATTGTTAGAACTGTAATCCTATTATTAAATACTCATATCAGCAAGTACTTGTAATTGTACTTGGTCTGAAAAAAGTGGTATTGGGACATCCCTCCTCCTGACGGTATCGGGGATCAAACCCGCAACCTTTCTGTGACTAGCCGGTCTCGATCATGAGCTGCACTGCGGACCAGAAGCAGCTTGATGTTAGAGCCACTCGTGAGGACAACGAAGGTGACACTGCCGTTTCTTTCAATCCTATCATGTTTGATCATCTATGGTAATTATTGCATCGATCGTCTACAGTGTGTAATAACAATACTGTGAATGCTACTTCTGTTTCCTTGATCAGCATCGATCCACAGGCTTATTTTTCAACTCACAATCTGTCTATCCCCGATAGCCCCTCGTATGGCCTCCATCTGCTGGCCAGAACAAAGCCACTAGACTAGAGGGGGCAATACGATAGGTTAACAGGATTATCTACCGATTAGCATCCAGACAACCAAAACAATCAATACCAAAGCTACTAAGAAATATGCCTACAGACGGGCAGAAATAAAGGCAGACAGACAGACAGGCAAAGCAGAAGGGCAGACAGACAGGCAGACAGACAGACAGACAGACAGACAGACAGACAGACAGACAGACAGACAGACAGACAGACGGGCAGGCAGACGGGCAGACAGACAGGAAGACAGACAGACAGACAGACAGACAGACAGACAGACAGACAGGCAGACAGATGGGCAGACAGACAGACAGACAGACAGACAGACAGACAGACAGACAGACAGACAGACAGACAGACAGACAGACAGACAGACAGACAGACAGACAGACAGACAGACAGACATTCAGACAGACAGACAGACAGACAGACAGACAGACAGACAAACGGACGGACGGACGGACGGACGGACGGACAGGCAGGCAGGCAGGCAGGCAGGCAGGCAGGCAGGCAGGCAGGCAGGCAGGCAGGCAGACAGACAGACAGACAGACAGACAGACAGACAGACATACAGACAGACAGACAGACAGACAGACAGACAGACAGACAGACAGACAGACAGACAGGCAGGCAGGCAGGCAGACGGACGGACAGACAAACAGACAGACAGACAGGCCTGCTGTGCTGATCACCCCAAACACGCCCCCGTCCCCGCTGTGCAGGACAGGGCCGCCCTTCAGAGAGACACCCTGACTGACACTGGATTACACCACTGTGGGATCAGCAGGTGTACAGTGTAACTTCACATCACTGTGGGATCAGCAGGTGTACAGTGTAACTTCACATCACTGTGGGATCAGCAGGTGTACAGTGTAACTTCACATCACTGTGGGATCAGCAGGTGTACAGTGTAACTTCACATCACTGTGGGATCAGCAGGTGTACAGTGTAACTTCACATCACGCTGCAGTCGCTGCTGTGGCACAGACGATGTCTGTCCCCGTTTGCCCGTTTGCCCGTTTGACAGGAAGCTGTCCCGGCCTGGCCTGGTCTGCATGGTCTGTGGAATATGAAGAGTGTGGTCCCGTGTAGGAGTTCACTGGGTTCGATAGGTTCCATGGTTCTAATAATAACTGTACTTGGCAAGTGGGAATGAATGGTGGCCAGATCAACATGTGGGAATGAATGGCCCACATCAACAAGCGGGAAGCTGTCCCATCTCATAACCCACCCCTAAACCTGTCATCTGTCATTAGACACTCTGGCTCGTGGTGTTTGGATGGTGGGGACATGAATGAGTGTCTCGTTCCAAAGCAGCTCAACGGTACATGTGTGAGAAAGCTCAACTAGTTAGATAAAGGGTTAAACAAGGCAGATTCGATCAATCAAAATGTGTATGAATAGTAACGTATGTAAAGTCCTAACCCCACTGGCAGAGGGAACAACACTATGGAGCCTGGAGCAGCTGATCAGGGATCAGTGACTGAAGTCAGAGAGGAGGGAAGCTGCCTAACAAGCAGACAGGCTCTCATGAATGACAGCTATTCACCAACCTTCAACA